>NC_077230.1:385791520-385846520 GCF_027887165.1 Monodelphis domestica | reverse complement strand
ATATAGTGCTTCTGATGCAACCCCAAAAGATTGAACTTTTAAAATTGCCATTTTACCCTATCGCCTGTTATTGGTCTTGTATTCCACTAAAACTTCCAAGTTCTCCTTCAAAGAATGGCTATGTAGTCAGACCTTCCTGGTCTTGTACTTAAGATATTGATTTTTGAACCCAAGTCCAAGACTTTACATTGGCCATCATTAAATGACATTTTATTAGATCAGCCTAATTTTCCAGCTCGAAAAAGAATCTTTTTAAAAAAACTCTTAGAATCAAAAGTGCATATTGGTTCTAAGGCAGAAGAGAGGTAAGGGCTAGGGAATGGGGAATGGGGATTAAGTGACGTGCCCAGGGTCACATAGCTAGCAAGTATCTGAGACCATATTTGAACCCAGGACCTCCCATCTCCAGGCCTGGTTCTTTATCCACTAAGAAACCCAACTATCCCCTTAAAACAAAAAAAGATCTTTTTTGGATCCTAGCTCTGCCACCAACATTTCAGCTATCTCTCTTAGCTTTGTGTCATTTGAAAATTTGATAAGAATTCCATTTATGCCTTTATCCAAGGGATAGCAATTAGCTCAGCTTGAATATAAAAAGTATCTATCTCCTCTAGAAGAACAACATTTAGAGAATATATACAAATAAAATTCTCTTTCTATATATATGTAATTTTATATATAATTTTATTTCTCTATATATGTATAAAAGTATATGTAATCTTTTTTCACATAACTTTATATATAATTCTCTCTGTAGAGATAAAGATATATAGATAACATATAATAGATATATCTATATTTATCTATTAATGTAATTACACCAATATAATTCTAGACCAGCACTCTTTCTCTGAAGAGATCAGAGAAGTCAGCCTCTGGCCCCAACCTCCTGTTTCCCCTCCAAGGGGATTTCTTCTCTATGGGAACAAAATTCTCCTTTAGAGAAGGGTGGATGTAAAAGACTCTAGAAGAATCTATTCGTGCCTCCCTTCAAGCCAAATTGAGACAGACCCATGTGGACACGTATGAGCTACACGAGCAAACCTCTATTAACGTGACCGGTGGTTCTACTCTCCTTTGGTAGTGGGAATATTCACCTGGATGAACGAGTCAGTTGTATTGCAGCTGGAGTTCACTCCTTGAAGTCCTGGCCTCTTTCAAGCTGACAGTCTATCTGGAGGAGCAAGGCATACGTATGTGGAGAGCCTTCAAGGCTGGGGAATGCTGAGATTCCAATAAGAACATTATTGTAATCCTACTACTGTATAGTAGATAGAATTCTGGACCTGCAGTCAGGAAGACTCATTTCATGAGTTCAAATCTGGCCTCAGATACTTATTAGCTGTGTGACCCTGGGCAAGTCTCTTCACCTCATTTGCCTCAGTTTCCTCCTCTGTAAAAGAACCGGAGAAGGAATTGGTCAACCGCTCCAGGATCTCTGGCAAGAAAACCCCAAATGGGGCCATGAAGAGTCAGAACCAACTGAAACAACAACGATCATAATTTTTGGAATTAATTGACTTGGTGCTTTAGATACAGGTATCTTTTTGACATCATGGGGTTTAGGAGCATGGCATCCCTGCAATCTGGAAAATCCATATAAGATTTTTTGGCCCTCCCTTTGTACCAGAGAAGTCTGAATTTCTTCTTTTTCTTTTTGGGGTGTTTTCAGTACTTTCTTGTAAAATCTGGGTTAAGTATTTGGTCATATGTTATATATAGGTCAATGTTAGGTAAAAATGAAAAATTTTCTGTGTCATCTGCTGGCCTTTGTATCTGTGGCTTCTGCAAATCTCCCCCCAAATTCTGATTTAATTTCTTATGCAGACCCACAATATGGTGAAGCTACTTTGGGGAAATTCGTGATGTAGAAAGGATACCTGTATTTCTGGTCTTCACCTCCCCCCCTTTGTAAAGTGGGAGATTAGAATTAGATGCTTTTCTCTATGGTTCCTTTCAGCCCTAAAGTCTGTGACCCTATGGGAACCTTAGGTTTGTAGTCCAGTCATCTCTGTAAGGACAGATCTAGTCCACAACCAACACCACAATTGGCTCTTAGCTCTTGCGAGTGATGCAGGTATGTAGTGCGGTGGATAATGCATTGGACTTGGAGTCAATAAGTCTTGAGTTTGAATACAGCCTTGGATGCACGCTAGTTGTGCGAAGCTGGGCAAGTCACTTAACCTTTGCTTCAGACAATCTGATCAATCTGTTAAATATGGATGATAAGAGTTACTTTCTTCCAGTGTTGTGGGGATGAGATCATATTTGAAAAGTATTTTATAAACTTTCAAGTTAATTATTTTAGATTATTTTTATTATTATATACCATTATATGAAATATATTATTATTTAAAATATATTATTGTTATTATTATTGAAATCTTACCTGTGATAATGATGATGGTGTTCCAGCACAGGAAGGAGTACACTGGACTTAGCCTTTGACTGAGTTTCATGTGAAATGGGCCAATGGCCTTATGAAGGAGGGATCTGCTAAGGGGATTAGATGGACTTAACTCTGGCAAGTTATTTGGACCATAGACGTCTTGGGCTGGAGTTTCTTCAAGTTGATGGCCCTGTTTGGACTTAGAGGCTAACAAACAAGAGACTGGAATTGAGATACAGCCTTGGGATTCCAGTGTGGGCTCTGCTACTGGCTAGTTATGTGACATTTGGGTGAGAAAGTTCTCTGAGAACTTTCCTCCTCTGTGAAATGAGATGGATGTTTTTGAGTGATCTCTGTGTTGTAACTTTGTGTTCTAAACTCCCTTCCAGCTCTGACATTCTCTGTTCTAAGGTCTCTCCCAGCTCTGACATTCTCTGTTCTAAGATCTCTCCCAGCTCTGACATTCTCTGTTCTAAGGTCTCTCCCAGCTCTGACATTCTCTGTTCTAAGGTCTCTCCTAGCTCTGACATTCTCTGTTCTAAGATCTCTCCCAGCTCTGACATCCTGTGTTCTAAGGCTTCTTCCAACTCTGATATTCTGTGTTCTAAAGGTCCTCCCAGCTCTGATGTTCTCTGTTCTAAGCTCTCTCCCAGCTCTGACATTTCATGTTCTAAGACCCTTGCCTATTCTAAAGTCCCTCCCATCTCTGACATTCTAACTTCTCTTTCTAGAATTTGATGTTCTAAAGGACTTTAGAGATCATGTAGTTCAATTCCACCTTTTATAGATGAAGGAACTGAAGTTCATTGAGGCAAAGGGACTTGATTAATGTCAAGGTATGAACTATTGGCAAAACCATCCTTGGGACTCAGGCTGCCTGGCTCCAGTTTTGCCAAGTGTCCTACCCAAGGCAGAGCCACATGGGAACCCATCAGCAGGTGCCCAACATGGTCCTAGACTTGCACATGTATAAGCGTGTTGGGGGTTGGGAGGTGGGGAGTCATTCTGATTCTGTGGCATGGGCTGAGGACTGATTCTTTTCAGCATTTGGTTAATTAACTCTCCACAGAATATTTAGTTTGGGCACAATCCAGGGTGTCTGAGTGAAGTCACTTTGTGGATCTTACACCTTTGACAAGCGGATATTGCTTTGCTTTTATATGGGTCCAGTGGCTTTGATGGAGCTCGGCAGCCACAGGCCAGTGGATTTAAATAGCTGACCCAGAACTTCTTGTCACATCTGTGCATTGTCTCACACTCAGCATTGACCTCTAGTCAATGGGCATTAGGGCCATGGGAAGGTCATCCTATTACAGGATGGGGGTGGGAAGTGTCCATTTGCCCTGGACATTCTGAGAAAGAGATAATAATGTAGACATGGAAGTCAGGGTGAGCACACCAAATATAGTATTTGTCTGCATTTCCCAGGTAATTGGGAAAAAAATGTGGACTCTGGACAAGATTAGACAAGTAACGGGTATGCATGGGATTTTTTTCTTTTTCTTTTGGCCGTGAAGGGGGAGGGTGAACTTACTTTCTTTTTTTGAAATCTTTACTTTCTGTCTTAGAATCAGTATTAAGTATCAGATCCAAGACAGAAGAGTGGTCAGGGTTAGGCAATTGTTAGTCAAGTGACTTGGCCAGGATCACACAGCTAGGAAGTGAATTCATTTTCTAGGTTTAAAGTTTCTCTCAGGTCTGACATTCTCTATTCCAGCATTTATGCTCTAAGTTCTCTACCAATTAGAATGCTCTATTTTCTAAGTTTCTTTCCAGCTCTGTCATTCTAGTATGTAATATTCTATGTTCTAAGATTCATCCAGCTCTGGTATTCTACATCCTAGCATTCTAAGTTCTAAGGAACCGTCCACCTCTGATATTCTGTGTTTTAAGGTCTCTCCTTGTTCTGATATTCTATATTCTATGTTCCCTTTGAATTTTGATGTCCTATATTATAAAGTCTCTTCCAATGCCAGCATTTTTGGTTAAGACTTATACGTGGTCTATTATTTTGAAATGTCCATTTGTGATTGGAGTCTGGACTCTTCTCTTCCTCATCTTTAGTCCCCATCTTTAGGTGAAGAAAGATTCCTTTCTGTCTGAGTCTTGAGTCTCTCCCATTGGCTTCAGGTGGAATTTACATTCCTTGATGCTGTCTGGATCCTGCCTTGGCTACCAGGTCTAGACTTTACTGACATCAATGACCTTGAAGTAGATCTCTTTTACTTTGGGGCACGTACCCTCCTTCTTGCCCTTTGTACTTATCCCTTCAACCATCTCCATCTTTTACAGGTTAGATTTAATCTCTACTAGCTTATTGGTTTTCTGCTTTTCTTCTATTCTAAAAATCCTGCCCATTTCTTCACACCTCAGATTCTATCATTCCAGGATTTCATGATGAGTCAATGCAACTACCCATCTCAGGCTAGAGACTGGAATCTGCCTAGGTCTCCAGGACTAGGAGGTTGTTGTTTAGCCGATTCAGTCATGTCTGACTTTTCTTGACCTCACTTGGGTTTTTCTTGGCAGAGAAATGCCACTTCCCTTAAGAAGCCTACCCTGATCCTTATGGTTAATAATAAAATTCCCTCCGGACCTCATGGGGTTCACGCTTTGGACCTCTAATGTGCTTGTCACCTAAGGCTGTGCGTTGTGCTTGTCTGCTTTTGTTCCTTCTTCCCCCATAAGAACCATGATGGCAGGGAGTATGTCTATTCTAAACTTTGTATGTCTGTTATCTCCAACTTTCCTTTCTCTAGAGCATGGGACTCAGCATCTGGTTTGCCTGGCTTTGATAGGCATGCTTTCACTGTATATTTCCCAGAGCTACTTCTCCATGCCACTCCTTGGATATCTCCACATGATGCAGCTTCTTTCCTTCTTTTCTGCTCCTCTCATGTGTTGTCTTCTCCTTTTAGAATAGAAGCTCTATGAGTGCAGAGACTATTTTTCTTGCTTGTATTTGTGTCCCTAGTGCTTGGCACCCAGTAAGTTCTAAGTATATTCTTTATTTTAATGTGTCATCTCTCCATCTCTCCCTCCATCCCTCCCTCCCTCCCTCTCTCTCTCTCTCTCTCTCACTTTCCCTATCTATCTATCCATCCATCTATCTATTATCTATCTATCTATCTATCTATCTGCCTGTCTGCCTGTCTATGTGTCCGTCCATCCATCCACCCATCCATCCATCTATCTGTTTATTTATCTATCTATCCATCTATCTATCTATTTTCCCATCCTTCTATCTATCTTTCTGTCTTTCTGTCTATCTATTCATCCATCCATCCATCTATCCATCCATCCATCTATCTATCTATCTATCTATCTATCTATCTATCTATCTATCTATCTATCTGTCTGTCTGCGTGTCTGTCCATCCATCCATCTATCTGTTTATCTATCTATCTATCTATCTATCTATCTATCTATCTACTCATCAGCGCCTAGCACAGGGTTCTACATATTGTTGGAATTTAATAAGTATTGTTGAATGAATTAGTGAATGACTTAATGAGCAATGGCAACTCATTAGGGTCTTTTAGAAATGAATGAATACAATGGCATTTGCTAAGTGCTTATTATGTTCCAGAAACTGTACTAAGTACCAATAGAAATACAAAATGGAGAATTTCTCTACCTATAAGGACTTTACATTTGAATAACAGGAAATAGGCTGCTAAGAAAGGGAGGCTTGGTCTGGGGAGTCATAGAGTGACCAGATGCTGAGTTACTTCCTAGGATAGCCAGTTAGCACACCCTTTCCAGGAGTAATGGTAGTGTTGATTGATTATTGTGTCCAGAACAAGAGGTAGAAAGCAGGTGGAGGGTAGTGAGGGAGTGGCAGGGCTGGGATGACAAGGTGGTCAAGGTGGACGGAATGGGAAGCATGGGCTGTCTGGGTAGGCTGGGTGTAGTGAACTAATTAAGCTTGTGTTCACTACTCATTTATCAATTAAGACAGTGCAGCTCCTTAATGGTGATTCCAAAGAAGAGTCAATAAACTCTTCCAGGAATTGGGAGCATTTTTTTTAGAAGCAATGATAAAAATAATCATCCATGCCTTTCTATTTACAATGTCTTCTTCATGTATATTATTTCATTTAATCTTCCCAGTGGGATAGGTCCTGCTATTGTTATTACCTGTTTTGTAGATGAAGCTACTGAGGTCCAGGGAGTGGAAACAACTTGTCTAGGGTCACACAGCAAGCTGGTTCTTGAGTTGGACTTAAACTCAGGTCTCCTAACTCCATATTGTTCTGTTAGCTGTTCCACACTATCTCAGTCTTTGAAAATTGGGGTTGATGAATGAAAATCCCCCCATCTTGTGAACAAGTCCCCTGAGTCTTGCTGTCCTCAGATTCTCTTTCTTCTTCCACCATGAGATGTCTATCACTGGGTGCCAACATTAGTTACCTCTTCCTGGCATCCATAGGTAGGAGGTTCCCCTGCTGGCCTCTGAGCACATGCCCAGAGGAGGGTTTTGGTCGCAGTTCCCTTCCTGTACAGCAGATGTCAGGCCCAAGGCTGTTCCTTGATAGTGGCCAACTTGCCTCCATGCCCTCCTTTCCTCCTAGGCTGGAGGCTATCTCTGGAAGGATGTGGGCTCCATGCCCTTGGGTTGGGAATGAGTTGCTTCAAGTTGGCAAACTCATTAACATCAAAATGGCAAGGACCCAGAATGGCTCCTGGGGAGGCAGGAAATTGATTTTTCCCTACCCCTTTTGCTCCACCCAACTGTGGGTGGTTGACATGGCAAATGCCCTGAATCCTTAGACTGTTGGAGCCAGAAGGAATTCTAAAGATTATGTAGTCCAACCACCTCATTTTATGAAGCAGGGCACTGAGATCTAGAGAGGGCAAGTTAATGTCACAAGTCCAATGTCACAGAGCATATTAATGGCAGAATCATTGGAACTAGATCTTCCATCTTCTGAGTGCAGAGCTCTTTCCACCAGACCACATTTACTTCCAGGAAATTCATCATTATTATACAACCTACCATTCTTTTCTGTGGTTTTGAACCCTGGGTCATTCTCCCCTATGACCTGACCACCAGATGACTTAGAGAGGAGAGCATTTGCTGGTTCATATGGTTCCTACATCGTAGAAGATTCTAAAACCTCTGTACTTCTACTCTGGGGTTCCAACAAGTTCCGCTTATGGCAGGAATTGTCTCAAACAGGAATAAACAGAAGTGCTTTGTCTTTTGGACCCAAATCCAGGCTACTCCCAAATGTCAATATCTGTGCCTGACCTCCAGAGAAGTGCCTCAGTCCTAGTAGGTTTCATTGAGATGTCTTCTGGGAGAAAATACATGATGTCCACTCCCCTGGCTCTCTTTCCACAAGGGCCAGAACACCTTGACACACATGGAGAAAGACAACTGTATTGGGTCCCAAGACCATCACAGTTAAACAATATGGCTGAAATCCAAGTTCTACCTGCAGGCATCCTCCTTGTATTTTGCTCATAATATCACTGCTTTGATTGGTTAAAAAATATCAGTTAAAGCTTTGCTTCTCTTTGCTTATCCATGTTGACAAGAGGCAGGGTAGGAAACTAGCTGGTGCCCTCCCTGCTCCTATTTGCAGCTGCTGCTTCCCGGCCTCACAGTCCAGATTCATGGCCTTTCCTACTGGGCTAATATGTGGGAGCTTCGCTACATCTTCCTGACCTCCTAGTAGATGGGAAAAAAGCAAAACATACATGCCATCAGCTAATTCTGGTCTAAGGCAGGACCATGTGTGTGTCACAACCCCATTGGTAATCTGGTGAAGTCTATGGACCCTTTCTCAGAATAATATTTCTTATAAATTTATATTCAAAGGATTTGCTAAATTTCATTTAAAGATTAGTGAAAATAAAGATGGATTTTTCCCCATTCAAGTTCACAGAACCCTTGAAGTCTAGAGACAGATTCCTCAGGGGTTTCAGGACCCCAGATTAAAAATCCCTGGTCTTCAGAGAACCAGCTAAATTGACTCTTTTAGACAGGATTTCTTAGTTGTTTTGGTGTTGTATGTACATTGCTTAAGTTGAATTTGCTTAGAGGAAGGGGAGGAAAACACACGTGGCTTACTTTAATGGAAGCAATTTGATTCATGCTTAATCCTGTGGTTGTCAGTTTCATCAGAAAGGCCCAGATGATGGAGTGGGTGAATACACCCTCAAAAGGGGACAAAATCAGAGGTCCTTTGAAGGGATGGAGCAAGCTATAATCTTGTTGTGACTTAGTAGTTCCTGGGAAGGGCCATCACCAATTCTATACTTTTTACTTATCTTTCCTCAGAATATAATACTCATCCTCTCCCCACTTTACATTTTCCTTCTTTCTTTCTTCCCCTTTCTTTCTTTTGTTCTTCTCCTTCCTTCCTTCTTTCCTTCCTTCCTTCCTTCCTTCCTTCCTTCCTTCCTTCCTTCCTTCCTTCCTTCCTTCCTTCCTTCCTTCCTTCCTTCCTTCCTTCCTTCCTTCCTTCCTTCCTTCCTTCCTTCCTTCCTTCCTCCCTTTCTCTCTTCCTCTCTCTCTCTCTCTCTCTCTCTCTCTCTCTCTCTCTCTCTCTCTCTCTCTCTCTCTCTCTCTCTCTCTTTCTTTCTTTCTTTCTTTCTTTCTTTCTTTCTTTCTTTCTTTCTTTCTTTCTTTCTTTCTTTCTTTCTTTCTTTCTTTCTTTCTTTCTTTCTTTCTTTCTTTCTTTCTTTCTTTCTTTCTTTCTTTCTTTCTTTCTTTCTTTCTTTCTTTCTTTCCTTTTGTCCTAGAATCAAAAATAAGTATTGGTTCCAAGGGGGAAGAGTGGTAAGGACCAGGCTATTAGGGTTAAGTGTCTTACCCAGGGTCACACAACTAGGAAGTGTCTGTGGCCAAATTTTAACCCTGGACTTCCCACTCCATGCCTGGCACTCTATCTAATGAGTCATGTAGCTGCCCCGCACCTTACATTTTTCATCTTACTCATCTTTCAAGACCTTGATTAAGTCTTATCTCTTATGTGAAACCCTCTCTAACTAGAGCAGCCAGTTTTCTCCTACAGTCTCTCAGCTTAGAACTTTTCCTCATGTTTCACTGACAAAATCCTCATCCTTCTTGAACCCTCTGCAACCTATGACACTCTTGATCACCTTCTTTTCCTTGATATCCTTTTCTATCTGGGTTTTTATGATACTGCTCTCCCCTGGCTCCCCTCCTGGAAATCTGACTGCTCCTTCTCAATTTCTTTTGCTGGACCTTTAGCTGGATCATGCCCATTGGCAGTGGGGGTCCCCCAAAGTTCTATTCTGGTCACTCTCCTTTCTTTATACCATTCCATTTGGTGATCTCATCAGTTTTTGCGGATTCAATTATTGTTTATCCTGACAATTCTCAAATTTACTTATCTAGTTTTGACCTCTCTGCCGACCTCCAGTCTTGTATATCTAATTTCTTATTGGATATTTTGAACTGGATGTGATAAAATCAACATGTCCAAAATTGACCTCATGATCTTTTTGCCCAAACTTTCTCCTCTTCCTGACTTTCCTGTTTCTGTTGGGCATATTCTCCCAGTCCTCTAGACTCAAAACGCAAGTACTATCTTCAACTCTTCATTTTCTCTCACTCTTCACATCCAGTCTATTTCCAAATCCTGTTGATTTTAGTTTTATGATGTTGCTCACATATACTCACAGATACACACATCTCCTTATTCCTCTGATTTTGCAGCTTCCTGTTCAGAGTACATCAGTTCTTTCTCAGAGGGAAGATGGCATTTTTCATCATTAATTTCTTTATCTTAGACCATGTTGGTGAACCTATGGCATGCATGCCAGAGGGGGATGGCTCCCCTTCTCCTCTCTAATGTGCCTGAGGACATTTCTCCCATCACCCGTCCCTCTGCCCAGTAGCCTAATGGGAGTGCTTCCTTCCTTCCCTATCTGGGGTGAAGGGGTAGCTCACATGGGATGGGAGGATGCAATTTGGGCACTCGGTATCTAAAAGGTTTGCCATCACTGCCCTAGACTGTTAGAGCCTTAGTCTAGAGGTCTAGAGAACCTTAGAGGTCCTTAGAACATATAGCATTCCAGGCACGAGGGGCAGCCGAAGAGAATGCCCAGTGCTGAGAGATGGTGTCTTGGTCATGGAGTAGCCAGGAGGCCAGTGTCACTAGACTGGAGATATCTGTGGGGTGGTAAGGTGTAAGAAGACTGGAAAGGTGGAAGAAGGCTGGGTTATGAAGGACCAGAAAAATTTTGTATTTGTTCCTGGAGGCAATAAGGAGTCACTGGAGTTTATTGATTGTGTGTGTGTGAGTGGCATAACTAGACTTGTACTTTAGGAAAATTACTTTGGTGGCTAAATGGAGGATGGATTGGAGTGGAGAGAGAGACTTGAAGTCAACAGAGACTCATACCTTGTTATGATGGTCTAGGTGTGTGATGATGAGCTTCTCTCTCAGTTTGGATACTCTATGTTCTAAGGACCTTTACTAATCTGACATTCTAAAAGATGCCTTTCAACCCTGGGATTCTATGGTTACTGCCCAAACACTGATAAATATGTGGAGTTCAAATGAATTCATTTGATAATCAGAGAGGAAAAAAGCAACTCTCTGAGATCCCAAGAAAGTTGGAGAAGGCAGGGAGATACAATAATGTTTGGGCCTCCAGGAGGACCGACCTTGTGGGTATAAACCCTACCAATGAGGATGACATGACTCCTGGGCTGAGCTATATGATCATGGAGAAATAAGTTAGTGTGTTTGCTCCCAGACTAAGGAGATAGATGGGAGTCAGTGAGCTGGAAAGGAGCCTTGGGGACTTCCTTGTCTACCTTGTCTACCTTGATCCCATCCAGGGGTTACAGATATGTGCGGGACGGTGTGGGAATGCAGTTCGGCAGCAGTAATTAGTTTATTCCTGAGGTCAGTAGTATAAATAGGAGAAAAATGTATTTCCTGTTCCAAGGCAAACAGCCACATGGCAGTCAATTGGCCAGTGGCCATTGGATATCAAAAGGCAACCGTGTGTGAGCACAGGCAGAGCAGGGAGGAGGAATGTCTCTCTTTAAGCTTTTGCTAATTTGTCTGGTGGACTGAGTTGTGTACGAGGAAGGCCCTTGCTTGAGTGACTGCTTAGTCAAAATGACTGGGGATGGTGAAGGTTGATGGGTTTTCCTTCTGGCCAGTGATATTATAACCTGAAGACACTGTTCCTTCTGTTGCATCAATTTCACAAAAAAATTCTTTGATGAGGGGCAGAATGACCAAGCTCAGTTGCTTTTCTTGAGTTCTCTGTAGGGCTGTAGACCCTTGGATATATGGGTATGGAGCCAAGGACCCTGTTAGGTATGTTTTCTACTTCCTGGAGTTCACAGAAGCCAGGACACACAAGCATCTTGCATTTTGTGCAAAAGATCACCTAATTTAGTCTATACTTGGTCAACTTAAGAACACCTGAATGAATCATATCTATTCAACTATCATTTTGTTTCTATTTAAAATAAGTTTTTATGGATATCTTTTGTTTTTTATTTTTATGTCATCTAGCTTTCTGTAGTTTTCCTTCCTCCCCCCTATGAGAGACCCATACAATTTGACAAATAGTAATTTTTAAAGAAAAAAAGAAAATAGAGGAAGCTAGGTGGCTTAATGGATTGAGAGGCAGGCCTAGAGATGGGAGGTCCTGGGGTCAAATATGACCTCAGAAACTTCCTAGCTGTGTGACCCTGCCTCCATTGTCATCTTTTAGATTGGCATCTTTTAGAATGTCAGATTAGTAAGGTCCTCAGAAGTGAGAGAGACTGTAAACTCATCATCTCACACATAGACCATCATAACAAGGTATGAGTCTCTGTTGACTTCAAGTCTCTCTCTCCACTCCAATCCATCCTCTATTTAGCCACCAAAGTAATTTTCCTAAAGTACAATGTCTAGTCTCCATTGCCTAGCCCTTGCCATTCCTCTGCCTTGGAACCAATACACAGTGTTGATTCAAAGACAGAAGGCAAGGGTTTAAAGAAAAGAAAAAGATGAGGAAAGAGATCAGTACAATTATCAATGAACTGAAAAAGTCTAAAAGCATATGTATCTCCCACTTCCATAAAGGGGGTGGTTTGGAGTATCTTCAATATCTCTTCTTTAGAGTCAGACTCAATATTTATAATTTGGTTACATTCACTTTTGACTTTTTGGTGTCTTTGTTTTTCTTATTGATGCTATTGTGGTTATCATATATCATATATATATATATATATATATATATATATATATATAAATAACTTTCTTGGCCCTGCTTACCTCCCTCTGCAGTTTAGCTTTTATTCTATCTTTAAAGACCTTTATAATTCAAATGGGGAAATATTTCATTTTTTCATTGAAAGAACCCTCTACATCTTCTCTCCCCAATATGTCAGATTATTTTGCTAATATTCACTTTAAAAAAATCTCTTACCTTCCATCTTTGAATCAATTCTGAGTTTTGGTTCCAAGGCTGAAGAGTGGTAAGGGCTAGATAATGGGGGTTAATTGACTTGCCCAGGGTCACCCAGCTAGGAAGTGTCTGAGATAAGATTTGAATTCAGGACTTCCTGTCCCTAGGGCTGGTTTTCAATCCACTGAGCCACCCAGTTGCCATCAACATTCACTCTTTAATTAATTAATTAATTCTTCTTTGCATATTTAATTTGGTGAAACAAAAGTATAGAGAAGGGGAGCCTCTCCTTTAACTTCATATAGTAAATTAAAGTGAAGTTGGATGGTTGGCTGGGACCTCCAGATTGTTTCTCTAGGATTGGATCTGGTGATTCAGTGGTCATCTTGGTCTTTCCTAACTCAAAGTGGGACTGATTCTGTGTTTCTCTCTGCAGATGCTATCATTCTGGTTGCTCCAAGAGCTGTCAGAGGAGACTTTTCATCCTCTTACCCCTTTGACCTGATTTAGGGATTTAGAGCCTCTGGATTCCTAACACTTCAACTTATGATTTCCATTCAGAGATGGACATTTGATGTTGGACGTAGGGGCATGAACAGGACCTGAGCTGGGTTTCTTAAATTTGGGTTCAGCTCCTGGATTATGGATTACTGACTCTAGCTCACCTCACCTTACAGGATTCAAATCTATGTCTCTCTCTCTAGATACTTTTTCTCTCTAGCTTTTTCTGGTGCTCTGTTGTAGAATTCATCCAAGATTTGAGTCCTACCATCTTTACTTTAGAATCCACATAATGTTATCCCTGAAAGAAGTGGCAGATGTGATTCTTGATTGCCTTAGAAAGGTGGTAGAGAACTTTAGAGATACCATATGATTGGTGAAGGGCAAATGTCCTGATTTTCCAAAAAGAACAAGAATGAGGTTAAAAAAGAAACGATCAAAACAATAAATTATTTCTTTAAGGAGAATGAAAATGATAAAAATGAGACCACATATCAAAAACTTCAGGACATTGCGAAAGCAGTAATTAGAGGAAAATTTATAACTCTAAATGTTTGTATTAATAAGTAGAGAAAGAAAAGATCAATGAACTAGTAATGCAATTTTAAAAGTTAGAAAAAGAACAAATAAAAAATCCCCAAACAAACTTCAAATTAGAAAACCTAAAAATAAAGATAAGGTCAATAAAAGTGAATGTAAGAAAACCATCAAAACTGAATGGGACATTGGAACATAGGACATTGGGACATAGGCTATCAGAGCTGGAAGGGTCTATGTTCTGAGGACCTTTTGAGCACTAATGTTTTAAGCTTGACAGAAATAAGGTCCTTTTGTGTTTTAAGATTTAATATTCTAAGGACTCTTCCAGTTCTGATATTTTACGACATTCTAGGTTCCAACAGTCTATGTTTCTAGCTCTAATGATCTGTTTTCTAGGGCCTCCTAATTCTGTCCTATGATTCTGGGATTGAGACTATGAAGCACAGCTGAACTAGTCCCAGATCACATTTTATAATTTCCTTATTTTTGGATTTCTTGTTTCTTTAAAAAAAAATTAAACCCTTACCTTCCATCTTGGAATCAATACTGTGTGTTGGCTCCAAGGCAGAAGAGTGATTAGGGCTAGGCAATGGGGGTCAAGGGACTTGCCCAGGGTCACACAGCTGGGAAGTGTCTAAGGTCAGATTTGAACCCAGGACCTCCCACCTCTAGGCCTGGCTCTCAATCTACTGATCTACCCAGCTGCCCCTTGGATTTCTTGTTTCTTGACAGGACAAGAATACAGAGGTACTCAATAGCCAAACTGATGGTTTTATGTTGGTTGGATGGGTTATCATTATTTCTTGTGCTTGATTTTTGAACAGTTTATCTTTTGTACTAGTTCTCCTGTTATTGGGATATTTCACAGCCTTGAAGGTTACCCAGCCCATCTCACTGAAACAAGGGCAGAAATTTCTCTGGACAAAAATATAACCAGGATGAACACTTCTGGCCCAGCCATAGTAGGAGGAAAGCATGTTTCCATTGCAATGAGCATCTTAAAACACTTCAATACAGACAGAGGTTAAAGGCCAGGGAGGGAAGAATAAAGGTTGATCTTGGGAGGTAGTGATGGATTAAGGGCCCCAGCAAAATGAACAGTAGAGGTTGAAGGGGTGGGGAGCAGGGTTGGTATTGAGGAAGGAAGCTTGCCCTAATCCTTCGAGTGCCCCATGCTGGAGTCCTCAAAGGCCTGAAATAGCCAAGAAATTCTTAGGCCCCTGATGCCTCTGGGAAGCAGCAAGAAGTCAAATGTAGGTTCTGATGTTGGTATGATTCTTGGCTTTGTTACACCTAAAGATGTGCCAGGGGTGAGTCCCCCCTCTTTTCTGGAACCTCATTTCCCCCCTCTTTAGAATGGTAGAGATTTGGGGTAGGGGATCATCCTGAAATTGCCTACCTTAGAGAGTTATTGGTTCCTCCACCTCTACATCTAGGTTTCATAATCCCAGGCCTCCCCTCCCACTGGCTCTAGCTTTCATATCCCTCCCCCAGCCACCCCCAACAAACCTTCCTATCCCCTAAGCATCTCCCAGGGATTGTGGCAAATTGGAAATCCTATTAGTCTTAAATTAATAGGCTTTTCTTGTGGGGCAGTGGGCTGGAACGGGCAGCTCAGGGCCCTGATCATTAACTGGAAAACGGGCCAGGCAGTGAAAAGCCAACTCACCTCCCTGGAGAGCTACTTCTCCCCCCTTTCATTAACCAACTCATCTCTCAGGCCCACCCGCCTTTTATCTGGGAAGGGGCAATAGAGCTTTGAAACTTGGAATTAAATTCCACTGGGGCTTGGGACAAAGAGCCAAGCTTAGGACCCCCTTCCTTCTATCCATCCAACCTCTGTTCCTTGCCCAGGGGAGGGGGAAGCCTCTTTTTGGCTAGGAATGGGAACATCTGAGAGCTCAGGGGGCTCAGAAGCCAGGTGGTGGTAGAGGGAATGTGGCTGACCCCCATTGAGGATGGGACACATGCACTGAGTGGGATTAGGGAAGCAGGGGATAGCTCCCCACTATTTGTACTTTTCCAAGAAGTAGAAAGATTTTTGTCATTGGATACTACCCATGGCCCAGGCATCAGAAATGGGTCTGTCTGCTCTCAGAGGGATGTCTCTTCCTGTTGGTGACAGTAGTCAGAGAACTTGGACTTCCTGACCCCATATCATTCATTTAGACAATTTAAATCACAGAAACATTACATTTTAGGATCACAGAATTTTAGTTTCATGGTGTCAGAACTGTGAAGGATCTTAGAATCTTGGGGCTAGGAGAACCCTTAGAACCCAGAATGCCAGACCTGGGAGAGACCTTAGAACAGAGAATGTCAGAGCTGGGAGAGATCTTAGAACAGAGAATGTCAGAGCTGGGAGAACCTTTAGAATTATTAGATTGCATGGTTAGACTGAATATTTTTAATAGGTGGTTACCAGGGATTTAATTTCTAAATCCCCAAATGAATTACTAAAGTAAAATGGAATTTATGATAGTTTATTTTACAATAGAGGGAAGATATTAAGGAAGAGAAAAAAGGGGGAGATAGATAGATAGATAGATAGATAGAAAGAGAGAGAGAGAGAGAGAGAGAGAGAGAGAGAGAGAGAGAGAGAGAGAAAGAAAGAAAGAAAGAAAGCTTCAGCTTCCTCTGAACCAGTTAGAAATTCTAAGGCACCAGTAAGGGGAAAGGAGTTTCAAGAAGATGGGCCTTTCTTCGAGGTTCACACCTCCAGAAAGGCAAGGAAATTAAGTCAGCCTTTCACTCACCATGGTAACTGTCTAAAAGGAAAGCAGTCTGAGGTCTCCTGCAGGAAATCCTCCAGGGGTCCAGTTCCACAACCAAGTGTCTTCACTCTAAGTCTGAGTGTCTGTCTTCCAGTCTCTCCTCAAGTGTCTCTCTTCAATCCAAACCCGTGTCTTCTTCCAGTCCAACTCCAAATGACTGAATGATCTTGATCTATTGATTCATCCTTGTGTGCCTCTGTTTCCTCTATTTAAAGACCTGCTTCTCTTGTGTTGCTTCCCCTAAATTTTTACATCTATCAATCACAGTAGACGCTCCTCTCCAGTACTGCCCACTCAAAGTATGAAATGGGTGTCACACCTTTTGTAGTTTGTTAACACCTTTTTGTGGTTAGTGAACACCGTTTTGTAGTAAAAATGGGAAGATCTTCTTTAAATACTGAGTTAACACTTTTTGGGATTAAAATCTAATAATAGACAGGGGATTACAATTTAATCTTCCCAGTAAAGGAAGAGCTAAGTATCTTCATTGTTACAATCAGGAGATAGCTAAATCCCTATCTTCACAGAACCTAGAATGTCAGAGCTGGGAGAGACCTTAGAACAGAGAAAGAAAGTACCAGAAGGATCCCAAGTAAGACTAAATATAAGAGCTGGAAAGAATCATTTTACAGATGAAGATACTAAAGCCTAGAATTGATAATTAGATGCCTTATACAATGCCACATGACTAATTGGACCACATGGAAACTGGACCAAAGACCTTGGGATTCTTTAAAAAAATTTTTTTAAACCTTTACCTTCCATCTTAGAATCCATATTAAGTATTGGTTCCAAGGCAGAAGTGGCAAGGGCTAGGCAATGGGGGTTAAGTTGAGGGCTACATAGCTATGAAGTGTCTAAGGACATATCCTATCCCCAGGCCTGGCTCTGTAGCCATCGAACACCTAACTTTCCCTAGGACCTGGGATTCTTGATGGCTACAATTTGGAGAGGAAGATGGGATGAGGGAGGGCGAATAAAAATTTAGTAAGTATTTAGCAGGCACATTCTAGCTGCTGTCATATTTTCTTTCCACACAAAATTAAATAAATACCTCGATTCCTACTGTTTTGATTTCATATGAAATCAATTAACAAGTACGGTGTAATATAACAAACATTTCTTGACTACTTCCTGTGTGCAGAGAATATTAGGTGGGGTGCTGGGATAGATACAAAATCTAGAGAAGATTTGTCTGGCCTCAGGAAGCTTACAGTCTAGAAAGTGTGAGCACAGATAGAGTTCTAATGATGATAACTTCCTCAGAGAGGCATGAACAAGGGGCTGTGAGTGTGGTGAGGCAGCCACGAGGTAAATGTGATCATGGGCTTCTTCAAGGAAATGAGTATGCCACCCCATCATGGAGAATTGAGTCTCTTTGACCTCTGCCTGGTCTAGTGTTTAATTCTGGATGTCACATTTTCTTTGTATTTGCAGTACTCAAGAGAATGTCTGATATATAGGAAGTGCTCAGTAAATGTTGGTTGACTTGTCATAGAGTGTCCAGAGGGTGGCAAACAGGAAGGGAGAGGGCCTTGAGATCATGCCTTCTGAGAAAAGGGAGGCCCATAAAAGTCAAACAACTTGCTTAAGGTCAAACAGGCAGTAACCATCATTCCATCCCAGGGCCTTTGACTCCAAGAGGACTCTGTTGGATGGTCGACACAATTTTCAGCTCTAAATCTTTGGTTCTTATGATTAGGTTGGGGGGGGGGGTGTAGGAGAGGAAGAAAAACAGACACAGAGAATGAGAGACAGGGACAGAGAAGGAGAAAAAGAGGGAGGGAGGGAGGGAAAGGAGACAGATAGAGAAAGATAGAAACATGGAGGAAAATAGGAGGAAGATAGGTAGAGAGAAGAGTGAGGAAAGGAAAGGAGGAAGAGATGGTGACAGAGAGAATAAGAAAGAAAGAGAGACATATAGAGAGAATAAGACAGAAAGAAAAGAGCCAGAAAGAAGGAGAGACAGAGAGAGAGAGAGAGAGAGAGAGAGAGAGAGAGAGAGAGAGAGAGAGAGAGAGAGAGAGAGAGAAAGAGAGAGAGAGAGAGAGAGAAAGAGAGAGAGAGAGAGAGAAAGAGAGAGTGAGAGAGAGATTGAGGAAAATAGGAGTAAGGGAGGAAGTGAGATGGAGAGAGAAGAAGAGAAAGATGGAGTAAAGTAGGAGGAAGGTATGTAGAGAGAAGGGTGAGGAAAGGAAAGGAGGAAGAGAGAGAATAAGAGAGACACACAGAGAGAATAAGACAGAAAGAAAGTGCCAGAGAGAAGGAGAGACAGATGGGGGGAGGAGAGATTGAAGAAAATAGGGGTAAGGGAGGAAGTGAGATGGAGAGAGAAAAAGAGAAAGATGGAGGAAAATAGGAGGAAGGTAGGTAGAGAGAAGTGTGAGGAAAGGAAAGGAGGAAGAGAGAGTGACAGAGAGAATAAGAAAGAAAGTGAGAGAGACACACACAGAATAAGACAGAAAGAAAGAGCCAGAGAGTAGGAGAGACAGATAGAGAGAGAGAGGGGGAGAGAGAGATTGAAGAAAATAGGGGTAAGGGAGGAAGTGAGATGGAGAGAGAAGAGAGACAAGACAGAGAGAAAGAGAAAGGGAGAAAGAGACAGAGGAAGAAAGAAAGGGAGAGAGAGAGACAAAGAGAGACAGAGAAAGAGAGAGAGGAGATGGAGGAAAATTGGGGTAAGGGAGGAGGTGAGATAGTGAGAGAGGAAGGAGAGAGAAGAGATATATAGAGAGAGAACAAGGTGAGAGGGGAATGCTTTCTTCCAGTCCTAGATCCTATCCTCTCATAACTTGAAGAGAGAGAGAGGGAGAACAGGAGGTGAGCAGGGAAGAGAGAGGAGACTGACCAGGACAAAGAGATAGGGAGCAGAACCAAAGGAGAGAAGGGACAAATAGAGAGGCCCCATGATGGAAGGGGGTGCAGGGCTGCCAGCAGATGATCCAGAAGGGCTCTGAGGCTCCTCAGGATCCCAGGGGACTCCCCCTGACTCCAGCCTGTTGTTCAGCCCCTCTCCCCAGCTCGTGTTCCATCTCTCCCAGGGGTGAGGCTTCCCCAGTCCATCTCTGGCATTGGGATCCCCTTCCAGTAGGAACCCTGTGCCTCTGGGAAGCTAGAAGTTTCTCTGGATGCATTTGCTCCCCACCCCAGCCTTCTAGTTTCTTTGCTTTGAGTAGGGCTACAGCTGGGCCCAAGGGGAGGGGAATTCCAGTCACGGGGAGGAAAGCACTTGACTCCTGCAGTCCCCGAGGTATCTCAGCCACAAATCTCTCTTCAAATCTCTGCCGGACGTCAGGCAATGTCCTCTCCTGGCCTGGACCATGGGGGGAGGGGCGTGAGCGGTGGGAAGGAGTGATGGGTATAAGTGGGAGTATGAGTGAGAGTGGAGCACTGAGAGGGTGGAAGGGAGGAGTCAGGTCAGGGAGTGGGTTAGGGGTCCAGGGCCAAGTCGGAGCGTCCTTACAAACCTCCCTTCAATGACTTGTGTTAAATACTGGCTCAATGAGAATGTCAGCTGAGCCTAATTGACATAATTCACCTAATCAGAAGGTGCATTTGATATTCTTGTTCCTGCATAGTTCTGCTGGTCATGGGCTCCTAAAGTGGAACTCCATGTGCTCATTCCATGAGACATAATCATGTTTCTGCCACGCATCTTAGAAAAATGATCTACTTCTCATTGACTTTCTGTTCAAATAAAAAGCCAACAAATCTTATATTAAAAATAATAACTTGGTGATATGGCCTGTGTGACCTTGGAAAAGGCACTCTCCTCCTTCCCCACTATTATTATCTCCATGTTACATTTGAGGAAACTGAGGACCTTTAAAACAAAGAATATCAGGGGACAGCTGGGTGGCTCAGTGGATGGAGAGCCAGGCCTAGAGAGGGGGATCCTGGGTTCAAATGTGGCCTCAGACACTTCCCAGCTGTGTGACCCTGGGCAAGTCATTTAACCCCTATTGCCTAGCCCTGACCACTTTTCTGCCTTGGAAGCAATACACAGTATTGATTTTAAGTTTACAAAAACAAACAAATCCAAACCCCCAAAGAACAGCAGAGCCAGGGGGGTCCTTAGAACAGAGAAAGTCAGAAGTGAGGACTTTAGAACACAGAATGTCAGAGCTAGAAACAGTGGTATGCTGGTACATGGTTTAACAACCACCTCTCCTCAGTTTCCTCACCTATAAAACAAAAGACTTTGACTAGGCAGCCCTTGAGTTCTAGATTGGACATCCTACCTGGTGATCTAGGGCAAGGTACTTCCTCCCTCTAGCTCTATCTCTCTTTCATAATAGGAGATGGTTGGACTAGGCAGTGTCAACTTCTAGCTGTCTCATTCTTTGGTCTCATATATCTATGTCCCAACATTCAGGGATCCCTTCCAGCTCTGATGGTCATGGGATCACTGATTTTTTTTAAACCCCCACCTTCAGTCTTGGAATTAATATGGTGTATTGGTTCCAAGGCAGAAGTGTGGTAAGGGCTAGGCAATGGGGGTCAAGTGACTTGCCCAGGGTCACACAGCTGGGAAGTATATGAGGCCAGATTTGAACCCCGGACCACCGTCTCTAGGGCTGGCTCTCAATCCACTGAGCTACCCAGCTGCCCCCGGAATCACTGATTTAGAAAGTTGAAAGGGACCTTGTTGGCCATCAAGTGGAGCCACTACGCCCGACAGGCTTGGAAGAGGCTGTCTGCTCACACAGTCTTCATGAGGAGACCCATTCCATCAATGACTCATTTGAATTGTTGGTAGTTTTCTGATTTCAAGCCTAAACTTGCTTCTTTGCAACTTCTACCCATTGTCTCTCGCTCAGTCCTCTAGGACCAAGAGAACAAGTTTAATTCTACATTCAAGTTTAATTCTATGTTCTAGATCCTTGAGTGTTAGGACATAGAGATGAAACCAAAGGATGAGACAGCTAGAACTTGAGACCATCTAGTCCAACCATCTCCTATTATGGAAGAGAGACAGAGCTAGAGGGGAGAAGTATCTGGTCCAAGATGGCAGGGTAGGTTCCCTCTTCAGCTCTGAAATTCTCTGTTCAAAGACCTTTCCTGGCTCTGCCCTTCTCTGTTCCAAGCTCCCTTCCAAGCTTGAATATCCCCTGTTCCGAGATGCCTCCTGTAGGGGATCCCGACTGTCTTCAGGGAATAATCAAGAATTCCCAGACAGGATTCTATGGATCTATTGAGTCTGGAATGTGTGTGGGGTGCGGTGGGGTGGAAGACAACCCACATTTTGCTGGCTTCTCAGGGAATCCCAGATGGGGAAGAGCAAGGTCTGGGCCTTCCTCAGCCAGGTGGTGAGTAGCGACAAAAAAATGCCACCCCCAATGGGGATTAGTGGCCATTGCCTAGAGGCCCTCCAGGAAGGGGAGCCGTCTGGCCCACACACTCACCCGGATTGGCTCGCTTCTTTGGGAGAGTGGGAAAGTGTGAGCTCATCTCTGCCTGCCGCCTGGGAGCAGGCTGGGCCACCCACTCCACCTGTCTCTGATAATCTCCATAATCCCGCCCCATAATTATTCTTTATTAAGGGATGCTGCGGCCTCCCTTCCACGCCTTAATGAGGGCTTGGTGAGCAAATACACCGGGATCATAAGTGGGTCACATTTTCCAAAAGGGTTTATTCTCTGGGACCAAAATAACCTCAACAGGGAAGGCGGAGTTCCTGTTTCACATTGCTACTTGGCAGAGGCTGCAGTTGTGGGAGCACCCAGGCTGGACCCCAAACCAGCCTGTACCCCAAACTTCCTCTGCTCCCCCAACTCCTCCAGTCAACCCCTCTAGAGAATATCAGAGCCGGAAGGGATCTTAGAACACAGAACAGAGAATGTCAGCATTAGGGGGTGGAGGGAGGAAAGGAAGAACCTTATGATACAGAATATGAGAATTAAGAAGGGTCCCTCAAATACAAAATGTTCCTATAGCACCTACTATGTGACCAGGCACCCAACTAAGTTGCACTTCACAAATATTATCTCATTTGGTTCTCCCAACAATCCTGTGAGGTAGGTGCTATTATTTTCTCTCTTTTACAATGGAGGAAACTGAGGCAAACAGAGGTTAAGTGATTTACTCAGGGTCATACAGCTAGGAAATGTCTGAGGCTGGATTAGTACTTCAGTCTTCCTGCTTCCTGGATCAGTGTTCTATCCATTGTACTATCACCTGCCTCTAAGGAAGAGAACTTTATTTAGTACAGAGAACTGCAGAGCTGGGAAGGTCCTTAGAATTCAGGACATGAGAGTGAATAGGACCTTTAAAACAAAGAATATCAAAGCCAAGGGAGCCCTGAAAACAGAGAAAGTCAGAAGTGAGAGGGACAGTACACAGAATGTCAGAGCTAGAAGCAGTGGTATGCTAGCAAATGTTTAATAACCATCTCTCCAGAAAAAAAATACTTGTGACAAAGTCTTAAATTTAATTTGCATTGTTAACATTCTGTCCATCGTTTTCTTAAGTCTAAAAATGAACAAAACAAAGCTCTGATTTGTAGCATTTGCCAATTTTTGAGGTCTAAATATTCACACTGAAAATTTAACAATTGGCTCTCAAGTTGAATTGAGCTGATTTTGGCACAATCCTGGTTAGAGGGGACCTCTAGAAAAAGGAATATTTGAATTTGAAAGGTTCTTGGAACTTCGAATATTAGAGCTAGAAGGGAACTTGAGAAAATAGACTATTGGAGCTGGAAGGAATTTTTAGAACACAGAATGTTGATATCTGAAGAGTTCTTGAAAATCAAATGTTAGACATAGAAGGGAACTGGAGAAAGAATATTGGAGTTGGAAGGAATCTTTAGAACCCAATCTGGAAATTGATGGAACATATAATGTTACAGCTAGGATAGAATTTGAGATCACAGAACATTCAGACCCAAAGTCTTCTCAGAACTCTGAGGGTTGGAGTTTTAAGGGACCTTAGAAAATAGAATATTAGAATTCTAATCTTAGAATTGGAAGGAACCTTAGAATAGGAAAAGGACCTTAGAGATTATCTATGACAGCTAGGTGGCCTAGTGGATAGAGTGCCAGGTCTGGAGTCAGGAGGACCTGGCTTTACATCTGGCCTCAGATACTTCTTGAAGCTGTGTGACCCCAGTGGGTCACAATCTTTTTGCCTAGCCCATGCTCTTCTGTCTTAGAATTGTTACTAAGATAGAAAGTAAGAGTTTTTAAAAGAGAGAGAGAGAGAGAGAGAGAGAGAGAGAGAGAGAGAGAGAGAGAGAGAGAGAGAGAGAGAGAGAGAGAGAGAGAGAGAGAGAGAGAGAGAGAAAGAGAGAGAGAGAGAGAAAGAGAGAGAGAGAGAGAGATTATCTGGTCCAAACTACTTATTTTCCGATGAAGAAAACCAAGGTCCAGAAAAGGCCAATTATTTTGTCAAACTGATGCTAGGAGTGAGTATGAGAGCCAAGACCCAAAAGCCAGTTTTTCTGATTCTCTGTTCAGTATCCTTTCCTTTCTAGGTGTGAAAGTACTTTGAAGAAATGAATATGAAGTGTTACTATTGTTATTATTATCATCATGGTCTAGCACCATGGTATTATCCAGGTGTGACACTCCTTTTTTTTATTTGAATTAATTTATTTAGTCAATTTAGAACATTATGCCTTGGTTACAATAATCACATTATTTCCCTCCCTCCCCTCTCCCCACCCTTCCTGCAGCCGATGCGCAATTCCTCTGGGTATTACATGTGTCCTTGATCAGAACCTATTTCCATGTTGTTGGTGTTTGCACTAGGATGTTCATTTAGAGTCTACCTCCCCAGCCATATCCTCTTCAACCCATGTCATTGAGCAGTTGTTTTCTTCGGTGTTTTTACTCCCACAGTGTTTCCTCTGAATGTGGATAGTGTTCTTTCTCATAGATCCCTCTGGGTTGTTCAGGATCACTGCATTACTGCTAATGGAGAAGTCCATCACCTTCGATTGTACCACAGTGTATCAGTCTCTGTGTACAATGTTTTCCTGGTTCTGCTCCTCTCGCTCTGCATCACTTCCTGGAGGTTGTTCCAGTCTCCATGGAACTCCTCCACTTTATTATTCCTTTGAGCACAATAGTATTCCATCACCTACATATACCACAGTTTGTTCAGCCATTCCCCAATTGAGGGGCATCCCCTCGTTTTCTAATTTTTTTGCCACCACAAACAGAGTAGCTATAAATAATCTTGTACATATATTTTTCCTTATTATCTCTTTGGGGTACAAGCCCAGCAGTGCTGTGGCTGGATCAAATTGCAGACATTCTTTTATCTCCCTTTGGGCATAGTTCCAAACTGCCCTCCAGAATGGCTGGATCAATTCACAAATCCACCAGCAATGAATTAATGTCCCTATTTTGCCACATCCCCTCCAAAATGTATTACTTTCCTTTGCTTTCATATTGGCCAATCTACTAGGTGTGAGATGATACCTCAGAGTTGTTTTGATTTGCATCTCTCTGATTATAAGAGATTTAGAGCACTTTTTCATGTGCTTATTAATGGTTTTGATTTCTTTAACTGAAAATTGCCTATTCATGCAGGTGGGGCACTCTTGGCATAGATATTCTCTCAAAAAATGCAGATTGACAATTATTTACAATCTGAGAAAGTTGTTCAGGTCACTGAAAAACCAAATGACCCTTGGTAAGGGATGGGATTGAATAAACCCAAGTCTTTTAAGATTCCAAGAGCAAGCCTTTATCCAGGACCTCATACTGCCCTTCTATTATTATTATTACATTGTTATTGATCTTATTTCTATCCTTTACTTAAAAAACCCCAAACCCTTTATAGCCCTTGCCTTTTGTCTTAGAATAAAACTCTGTATTGGTTCCAAGGCAGAAGAACAGTAAGGGCTAGGCAATTGGGATTAAGTGACTTGCTCAGAGTCATATAAGTAGGAAGGATCTGAGGCTGGATTTGAACCCAGGACCTCCTGTCTCCAGGCTTGGCATTCTATCCACTGAGCTGCCTAGCCGCCCCTTACCCATTCTTTCCAATGGGCTTTGAATAGGCTTAGTTCCACAACAAGTTGTTGCTGTTCAATCATTCAATTGTATCTAGTTGTATCTGACTCTTTGTGACCCCATAGGCTCATGTTGGTGAACCTATGGCACGTGTGCTGGATCATGCCAGAGGGGACTGCTCCCTGACCTTCTCCACACTCACCTGCGGACATTTCTCATATCACTTGTCCCTCTGTCCAGCAGTCCAATGGGAGCACTTCTTCCTTCCCTTGTGTGGGGTAAGGTGGGGGTGTTCACATGCATTATAAGGGTTGCAGTTTGGGCACTCGATCTCTAAAAGATTCACCATTATTGCCATAGACCGTAGCGATCCATGGGGTTTTCTTGGTAGGGATACTGGAGTGGTTGGCTGGTTCCTTCTCCAGTGAATCTAACGGATGCTTTGTTGTTGTTTTTTGCTACCCTCCTGTTATTTTTTACATTTAATGTTCTCTAGACTCTTGCACAGGTGGACCAAATAACTACTTTTTATTGTTGAATTAAAGTATTGCTTTCCAAGCTCCTCTTCTATAGGCTTACAGAAAGCATTTTGGGACAAAACCAGGAGCAGACAGGGTATCAAGGATAGCATTTATCTGGCCATGTTTCCCTCATGATTTTAATTTTTCTCTTAAGGTTCTCTCTATTTTTTAAACACTTTCTGTCCCAATAGCAACTCTAGGACAGAAGGGCATGGGCTAGGCAACTGAAGTTAAGTGACTTGCCCAGAGTCAAACAGCTAGGATATATCCAAGACCAGATTTGAACCTAGGTCCTTGACTATAGACCTGGTGCTCTAGCCACTGAGACACCTAGCTTCCCTGGACTCTATATTTTGAGAACTTTCCATTCTATGTAGTTTGGAGATTATGAAGTAGGTGACATCAGTGCAAAACATTATTAGATATTTATGGAACAATGTTATATCTGGGTGATTATGGAAAAATAATAACAATAATAATAACCAATAACATTTTTCTTATTTCTTTCCAATTCTGCTGAATTCTCCCAAAGTTTATTTCAAATGCCTGTAAGTCCTTTTACACTATTTCATCATAGGATCAGAGACAGCTCTGCTTTTTTCTTCAAACAACTTCTAAGTTTATTTTTGGGGAAAAAGTTTATTTTACCTGGAAATTCCAAAGATTTACAATGTTTGTGTGTCTGAGGGAGAGGATTCTGCCTTTCAGAAATTGCCTTTCACATCCAGAGAAGTCTTCAGCTCACAAGCTTCACCCTGGGAGGTGATAGGTGCTAGTAGCATTCAAAAGCTGTCAATGGGTTTAAATTTTCTTCTTCAAGATAAGATGTTGCCTGACTGGGAGGGGATGGTTTGTCTGCTTTGTTTATGTCCTTCAGAGGATATTTATTCATTAATTTATTCATAGCACAAACATCCACTAAGAACCCAAAATAGGGGCAGCTAGGTGGCACAGTGGGTAAAGTGCCAGGGATGAAGGACCTAGGCTCTAATCTGACCTCAGACACTTCTAAACTGGGTGACCCTGGGCAAGTCACTTAACCCTGATTGCCTAGCTCTTACTGCTCTTCTATCTTAATTCAGGTTCACTTAAAAAATTGATAGAACTTTAAGGTTAACAAAATACTTTCTCCACATGAATCCTATGATTATTTTACATTATAGATGTAATAATACTTGTATTATTTCCCCCATTTTATTGAGGAAAACCAAGCCCAAATATTTGAAGATCAGAGCTCATAATCCTCTTTAGATAATTATTAATTGTGCAACATTGGACAAGCCAATTAATTTCTAGATGAGTTAGACTAAAATTTTTTCCTGCTCTAACTCTAGATTCTCATGCTTCTTTATGATATTTTCTCTGCACAGTTCTTTATTGGTCATATAAAGATATGTGACTGCCATGCACCTTACCATTGCCTGCTGGGTGTCCTTCAATCTTAATTCTTTGGAGACTGAGGTTTCTGATCTCTTTTTTTTTGTCTGACCTTTTTTCATGGGAGGTAATGGAATTTAGAATATTTATTCTTAATACTGTATTATTTAATTTCTAACAGGGCTTTGTAACATTGGATTCTTTAAGTCTTTTTCTTCATTCCTTTGTCCCGACAATTCTAAGAATGCTTCCCGTCTCAAGGATATTTATGGGGATATTTAAAATCGAGAATGTAAGGTCAATTTTGTTTATTAAAAAGAAACTAGTTTAGACCAAGTATGTCTGGGGGGCAGCATAGCAGCATCCCTGAGTCTCCAGTGGAGTGAATGGGGAAGGTCATCCTTAACCAGGCATAATTTGATTTCTTCATCTAGATGTTGGAATCCTGTGATCAGGCAAGTAATTTTCCCATCTTCAGGAGAGGGATTAGGAAGGGATTGGAGAATATTGGGCCACCTCCTCATTAGGTACCCACCGATCAGAGATATCTTGGGGGGGCTGAATAATGAACTTCTAAACTTATATTTAATGACTCAAGATACTGAATAAATTTGTCTTTGATCACCGAGAGAGATCAATGTCCAATCAATTTATTGATTATTGCTAGCCTGATCAATACATTGATTTTTCTTACCCAGAACCCAGTTTCTCAGAACTATTCATCATCATAGAATCAAGAAATCACCAAGTGGATGAAAGGGTATAACTTATATCCATATAGTATCATGGGAAGAAAAAGAAAGGATCCGTTTGAGGGAAAGTGTGGGCAAGTCATCAATTCGATAATATTTTATTTTCCCAATTACATGTAAATAATAATTTTCAACATGCTTTCCAAAATTATAAGTGCCAAACCTTCTCCCTTCCTCCTTTCTTTCCCCCCCATTCAGAGATGATAAATACTTTGATGGACCTGGATGTATTATCATGCAAAACACATTTCCGTATTGGTCTTTGTTATAAGAACACACTTATACAAAACCAAAACCCACAAGTAAAACCATGACAGTGTGCTTTGATCTGCATCCATTCAACTTCAACAGTTCTTTCTCTGGAGGTGGAGAGCATCCACTGTCATAAGCCCTTCAGAATTGTCCCAGGTCATCACATGGACAAGATGGGGGAGTCATTAGAAGCACCACACAGTTTCCCAAAGGCAAACCAACTTTGTTTTGATTTGTATTGATTGGCAAGCTCTGTGGGTTATCTACTCAATTACATATCATAGTGTGAGCAATTGACTTTCTTCATCCACTTGGTTTTTCCTGCATGGATAATTAGATAAGACACTTTTGAGTAATGATGACTTTCATTTAGGAGGTTCTGCAGTGTTCTGGAGAATGATGAAGATAAAATACCACCTACAGATAGGAACATCTGAAGGATCTTACTATCTCTAATAAATCTCACCTCTGCTTGGGCTCTGTGGTGACAATCCCCCTTGATAGCAGCCATACTTTGTTGACATTCTGACTGGGTTAGGATACAGCAAGGCTGACATCTTTCTTATCCAGGACCTTATACAGTTAGTCAGTCAATAAACATTATTTAGCACCTGATATGTTCCAAGCACTGTGCTAAGCAATGAGATGATGAAGAGAAGCAAAAATCAGTTCTTACCCGCAAGGAGCTCCCAATCTAAAGGGAGAAACTTCAAACAAATATGTCTTGTGAACTTGGAAATTACTCCACTCTAATTAGACATACTTTAGGGGAAGATAAAGTTGTAAACTCCTGATTGAACAATGAAGGTACTTAACTCATACCTTACAGTGAAGCTAAAACTTAAGCTGTCTATTTTTAGATCTAATACAAAAGGGTGTTAAGTACCTATAAAGGTTAAATTAATCACAAAAAGGTCAAGTAACTCACAAAAGGTAAGCTTAACAAAGAAGTGTGAAGTACCTCAGAAGATATAATCTAACCAGAGACCATGAGAACTAAAGAGTGGATAGTCCTGGAGAAAATCTAATCAAAGAAGGTGAGAACTAAAGAATAGGCAGTCCTGGAAAAAAAATCTACTGTGATTGGTAGATGTGAGAATTTAGGGGAGGTGACATAAGAGAAAATTTATTTAAAAGGAGACTAAAAAAGTCAGTTCAGGCAATTCAGTTCTAATTGAATTCCGTTCCGAGTGCAATTAGATTTGGAGTTCAGTTCAGGACTGGAACTTAGCCTGGAGGATCTCACTCAGACAGCTTCCTTGTAAATGGGTCTCATGGTGAATGATAAGACTGATTCTCTTTCCCTTAGGCCACTTTGGCCAAGGCCTTTAACTACTGCCTGGCTCAGCCTGAGCCAGAGCAGTTTAAATTAATTCTCTCTCTCTCTCTCTCTCTCTCTCTCTCTCTCTCTCTCTCTCTCTCTCTCTCTCTCTCTCTCTCTCTCTCTCAGAAAAGAGAAGACAGACCCAAATTGTGTCTGGGAAACTGCATATATCAGTCATTCAGGGACTAGCTTATATTAAGTGCTGACTATACCATACTAAATGCTGAGGGTACAAAGAAAGACAAAAGAAAGTTCCTGTTCTCAAAAAACTCACAATTTAATGCAAAGATGCAAACAACTCTACATAAGCAAGTTGTAGCTGAGAAAATCATAAAAAATCAAGATAATCCAAAGAGTAATTGAAAAAATACATAGTGGGTGCATGTAGGCTTCAGTGTGTTCAGGCAACAATGACTCGTATCTGGGAAATGATATAAAAGACTTTGTTGATGACATGTTAGTATTGGTTGTCATTCCTTTTTGGAAGAGGACCAATGACATCCTGGGGTGATATCTGGACTTGTGTATGAATTGGACTTAAGTGAGGCAGAGTTGTACAAAGTCATCAAAGTCCAATGGCAAGGGGGCAGCTAGGGGGATCAGTGGATGGAGAGCCAGGCCCAGAGATGAGAAGTCCTAGGTTCAATACTTCTTAGCTGTGTGATCCTGGGCAAGTCCCTTAACCCCCATTGCTTAACCGTTACTCCTCTTCTGCCTTGTAACTATACACAGTATTGATTCTAAGATGGAAGGTAAGGGTTGAACTTTAAAAAGTCTATTTGCTGGCCTCAGACACTTCCTAGCTGGGTGACACTGGGCAAATCACTTGACTCTCATTGCTTAGCCATTACCACTATTTTGCCTTCAAACCAACACATAGTATTGATTCTAAGATGGAAAGTAAGAATTTATTTTAAAAAATTCCAATGGCAAGACAAACATAAAGATGACTGATGATGGCCCTGGATGCAATGGATGACATTGGCATCTTTGATGTATGACCAAATGTCAAGGTAAAAATTAATGTTTGGACAACGATTATATGAAATTATGTGGACACCAGTATTTATTATATCTCGAGTCAGAAATTTATTTACAAATAGAGAGGAAACAATAAAGAAGAGAAATGTGAGGGGGATAGAGAAAGTTATCTATCCTATCAGCCTAAATGTTTTGCTCTGGGTCTGCTTAATCCAGGCAGAGATTAATTAGCTTTCATCCAGGAAGGGTAGTAGTGAGTAACCACATAGCTTCCTCCAAGATGGAAGCTAGTCTCTCTAGAAGCTAGGAAAGGGTTCACTCTTTTACTCACTAAACAAAGTAATCCAAGAGTCAGAGTCCAAGTAGAAGCTGAACTCTGAGCCCACAATCCAAGCTGTAGTCTCCCGTGAAGCTCTCTCAAAGACTATCTAAGAATATCTCCAAAAGACAGTCTCTTCAGACTATCTTCTTAAAGACAATCTGCCCTGGCAGACTTCAGGGCTTGCTTTTTATGATGACTTCTTGTCCCTTTCCCTCTTCACAGGGGACAACCAGTTTCCAAATTGTCTAGCACTACAGTGTCTGTAGGATCAACTTCTTAACTTTTGGAGGTTAAGTTCTCATTGCAAAGATTCACAGATTCCTGGCTGATTGAATCAAAAAGGTTCACAGTTTCCTGATATGATTGAATTTCTAAGGGTGTGAATTCTCTAATGTAATAAGAGAAGAAGAGAAATGAATTGCAGTGAGATAGGTTCACAGGCCAGTGTGCTCTTCAATCTATCAGACAAGTTGTTGAAAAACAGGAACAGGGATTTATTCTTGAAAAACAAAGAGAGGCAGACTCAGAGACAAGAAGACCTGGGTTCAAAGCCTACTTTTGACACTTGCTGGCTGTATGACCCTGAATAAGTCTCTAAACCTATCAGCACCCCAAGCATTTTAATTTTGATCTTTCCAATGTCATAAAACTACAAATTTAGAGCTGGAAAGAACTTTAGAGTTCACATAATCAAGCTTTAAGTTTTAGAATGTGGAAGCTCCACTTTCCCCACCCTAAGCCCTCAGGGATATCCTAGAACCCTGAAGCAGAGGGGGATGCAACCAGCATCACTCTAGAATGTAGTAGAAGTTGAGATAAGAAAGGACCCCCAGAACCTCTAGCTAGTTGCCTTCAGGGACCTGACTTGCCAAGGAGAATGGAAGTTGGAATAAGGACCCTCAGAGGCTATATGATTTACATATATTTAGAGCTGAAAGAGATATAACATAACATAACATAACATGACATGACATGACACAACATGACACACGATGTAACATGATATAACATGACATGACATAACATAACACTATACTATATGATATAACATAATATAGCATAATACAATGTAATATAAAAATATAATAATAAATTTTATGTCATGTCATGTGATATAGAATAGAACAATATAATAATATATTTCATGTCATGTCATATATGATAGGATATTATATAATATGATATAATATGATATGCTGTACTTAGATGTGATGTGATATATCACATGACAAGCCAGAAAAGGATATGATAAAATATAATATAATAGATATTATGATAATCGAACTAGTAATAATATAATATAATAATAACCATATAATTAGACTATCAAGCCTCTTGAGATTCAAGTTGCAGGGTAGCTGCTGGTCAAGTAAAGTCAACAAGCACATATTAAGCCTCTCCTATATACCAGGCACTGTGCTAAGCACTGAGGATTCAAAGAAAGGTAAAGAGTAATCCCTATCCTGGAGGAATTCACATTCAAGAGGGGAAGAGGAAGTGCAAGCAGCTATGTATGTACAAACAGTACCCAGGCAAGAAGAATTGGGGATAATCAATAGAGGGCAGACATTAACACACACATGGGAAGAGAGAGTTGCCATATGGAAAGTTGCCTACATCAATAAAATCACAAATTTGGACCAAGGGGAAAAAAGATATGAAAGAAAAAGAATCAGAAAAAGGTCAGCTAACTAAAGAGTAATCATGAGAGACCCTAGAGGGTTCACGTGAATACATTAATGCCTCTGAGACACTTGAGGAGCTGGAGAAAAGGCTTTTGTGTCTTGGATGGGTCCTCCATGGAAGATTTAATGGGCCACTTTGGTCAAAGGTCATTGCTCAGGACGAGGAGGCATGGATGACCTGGCTGAGATGGTTCCAGGCAGAGGGAAGATGACCCACTGGGAAAAAAAAAAGGAGGTCCATAAAAACATCACTATACAGATGCTTTGCAATGTTTTGAAAACAAAACTGATGTCATTCCTTTAAAAAAGGATTTTTAAAAAGCATTACAAACTTGTAAAAATGGAAAACAGGTTTTTGTTCTATTATTTTATTTATAAGTTGTTTTCAACAGTTTAATTCCTATTTTAAGATTGAGAAGTTTCCAACAGGGCCTTGAGGGTTGGGAAAGGAGAGCTGAACAAGGGGGAGGTCTGGATTTGGAGTCAGAAGTCCCAGGTTTGTAGTAAGTTATTAGCCATATGACATAGGACCAATCACTCTCTGTACCTCAGTTTCCTCATTTGTAAAATGAGGACGAACTTGTCCCTTCTCTTAACTGGTGATCCTGCGATCCTGAGAAAATGGGGCTTTTCATTCTGCTCATATCTATGGTTTTCTCTTTAGTATTGGCTCTTGGGATTGTGGTTAAAAGTGTATTTCTTCCTCACCTTGGTATTGATACAAAATATTGATTTTAAGATGGATGGTAAGGGTTTTTATTTTTTTAAAAATGGGGGCAGCTAGGTGGTTCAGTGGATAGAGAGCCAGGTCTAGAGGCGGGAGGTCCTGAGTTCAAATCCAGACTCGGACATGTCTTGGATATGTGATTCTGGGCAAGTCATTTAACCCCCATTGCCTATCCCTCTTCTGCCTTGGTACCAATATACAGTATTGCTTCTAAGATGTAAGATGAGTTTTTATTTTTATATTTTATTTTTAGTTTAAAACCCTTACCTTCCATCTTAGAATCAATACTATGCATTGGTTCCAAGGCAGAAGAGGAGTAAGGGCTAGGCAATGGGGGTTAAGTGACTTGCCCAGGATAATATACCCAGGACTAGTCTGAGGTCAGATTTGAACTCAGGACCTCCTATCTCTAGACCTGGCTCTTTATCCACTGAGCTACCCAGATGCCCCTCAAGATTTTTTTAATTCTTTTTAAAAATCTATATCCCTCGATTAATCCCACCCCATGGCCCCTGGGTGAACAATTACTTCTTCTCTCATGGTGGTTCATAGGTCTAGACCGTGAGGCAGATCTGGGTCAGAGAAAGGAGTTGCCATTTTGGTTTCCATTCCCTGGGACTATAAAAGGGAAAATTCTCCATCACTTCACTTCCATTCATTTAAAGGCTCTCCGTTTGGGGGCAGCCCCTAATGGGTCCTTGGGGATAATTTGTCACTATGTCACCCCTGAGCAGAGGGTTTTATTCCCCCCACACTCTTTTAGTGGTAGGAGGCCTCTAGCCAGGAATCCTTGAGAGACCCCCAGATGGAGACGCCATTTCTTGAGCCCTGGGCAGGAACGCTGGGGTCACCAGGAACCCCTCACAGCCCTCACAGCCTCACAAACAGCTAGCTCCAAGGGATGGGAGGGGGGAGGAGGAGTTGGAAAGAGGGAAGAAAGCAAACAGGCATCTCCTGAAGCCACTTGAGACTTACAAGGAACAGATAAGGGCAGCCAAGCCCAGCTGCTAAAAGCTGCCAAGGGGAAATGAGAGGGTTTTGCACATAGTAAATATAACACTTGGGAGAAAGTTGGCCCATTAATGCACCAGGATGGGGATGAAATTAATGAGGACTTCAGCAGGCCCTGCGCCCGATACTGAGCTGCTTTTATAAATACGTTTTTAACAAGAACGATAAAGAGGAAAAGGAAGAGGCTTAGAGAATGAGGGGGAAAGGAAGACCTTGTCAATTCAGCTATTGATAAAAGGCAAGGCAAGATGGGAACGGGTCCAGACTCTGAGGCCTGGATCACATACCTCCTCCAGGGCTCAGGAATTTTGTTGGCTTTTGTAGGGAGAGTTAGGGAGGTTTGGGGAAAAGTCAGAGACACCCGGAAAGATGTGGAGAATCTTAAAATCATAGAAACAATCTTTCAGTTACTGAGATTTTGAATCTTAAAAAGTTAAAATCTTAAAGTCATAGAACAGTAGCCATGGAGTCATAAAACTTTTGGATTGATCACAAAGAGGTAGATAGTTTTAGAACTTTAAAATTGTGGAAGGAGATCATGGAGTCAGGAAAACCCGAGTTCAAGTCCCACCTTGGAGAGATATTGATTGTGTGACTCTGGGTAATTCTTTTTTTTTCTTTTTCTTTTTTTTTTGGTTAACTCTTACCTTCCGTCTTAGAATCTGTACTGTGTATTGGTTTCGAGACAGAAGAGTGGTAAGGGCTAGGCAATGGGAGTTAAGTGACTTGCCCAGGATCACACAGCTAGGAAGCAGCTAAGGTCAAATTTGAACCCAGAACTTCTCATCTAGGCCTGGCTCTCCATCCACTGAGCTACCTAGCTGCCCTCTCTGGGTAATTTTTTTTTTTAAGTGGTTACTCCAATTTAGTCATTTTAATTTTTATTACATCTGAATCTGCTATTTTTATGCCTATTCAGATGGAGGCTTTATTGAAAATTATACCTTTGATTAATTTTGTTTATATGATCTGAGAAAAATTAATTAATTAATTAATTTAGAATATTTTTCTATGGTTACATAATTCACGTTCTTTCCCTCCCCTTCTCCCTCCCCCCTGTCATAGACAATGAGCAATTCCACTGGATTTTACATGTATCATTGACCAAGACCTATTTCCATATTATTGATATTTGCACTAGACTGATCCTTTAGAATCTACATCCCCAATCACATCTCCATAGACCCGTGTGACCAAGCAGTTATTTTTCTTCTATGTTTCTACTTCCACAGTTCTTTCTCTGGATGTGGATAGTGTTTTTTCTCCTAAGTCCCTCAGAATTGTCCTGGATCATTGCATTGCTGCTAGTTGAGAAGTCCATTACATTCGATTGTGCCACAGTGTAGCCATCTCTGTACAATGTTCTTCTGGTTCTGCTCCTTTCACTCTGCATCAGTTCCTGGATGAGGTCTTTTCAGTTCACGTGGGATCCCTCCAGTTCATTATTCCTTTCAGCAATAGTATTCCATCACCAATAGATACCATAATTTGTTCAGCCATTCCCCAATTGAAGGGTACCCCCTCATTTTCCCTCCTTGCTACCATAAAGAGCACAGCTATGAATATTTTTGTACAAGTCTTTCCCCTTATTATCTCCTTGGGGTATAAACCCAGCAGTGGTATGGCTGGATCAAAGAGCAGACAGTCTTTTAAAATCCTCTGGGCATAGTTTAAATTGTCTGGGTAATTCTTAATGCCCCAGGCAACTCTCTAATACTATAGCAAAGAAATTATTTGATTTGCATTGGTGGAGAGAATTTTCTCCATGGAAATTCCCCAAACCAATGAAGTCACAAGACCAGTCAGTTCCCTTACCCTCAAATCATAGAATCTTCAAAATATAAAGTCCTAAAATCATAGTATCTTGGAGTTGAGAACAACTCCAGGGTGTAGGTAGTCAGTCCTAGAGATGGGATGTTCTTCTGCCTTGGAACCAATACACAGTATTGACTCCAAGATGGAAGATAAGGATAAAAAAAAGATTCCACATGTCATCTATCCCATGCAGAAATATCCTCAGCATCCCTAAAAGGTAATCTATCCCATCATTTCCTCTTTTTATGATTTCTTAGGATATAGACCTAGCAGTGGTAGAACTGAGTAAAAGAGTATGCATGATTTGGTAACTTTCTGGGCATAATTCCAAATTTAGAATGACTAGATCAATTCACAACTCCACCAATAATGTATTAACGTACTTCTTTTCCCATATTTCCACATAACAGTTGTCATTTCCTTCTTTTGTCATCATAGCCAGTATATGAAGTACGTGGGAGAATCACAAAATTGCTTTAATTTGCATTTCTCCAATTATTAATAATTTAGAGCATGTTTCCTTATTGCTAGTTTGAATTTTTTCCTTTGAAAACTGATTGTTATCTGACCTCAGACACTTCCTGATTGTGTGATCCTGGGCAAGTCATTTAACCCTGATTGCCTAGCCGATTGCCTAGCCCTTACCCTTTTCTATCTTAGAATTGATTCTAAGACAGAAGATAAGGGTTTAAAAACAAACAACCCAATCCTCCCCTGAAAACCCTAAACTGACTTTATATCCTTTCATTGGTTATCTATTGGGGAATGGCTCTTGCTCTTATATCAGTTCCTTATATATCTTGAATATGATGCTTTTATCAGAGAAATTTCTCCCAGTTATCTGTCTCACTTCTAATTTTAGCTGTGTTTTTTTTGTTTGTGCAAGCTTTTTGAATTTTATATAATCAACATTGTCTATTTTATCTTGAGTCATCCTCTCTGCCCCTTAATTGGCCGTGATCTCTTCCATTATCCATAAAGCCTAAAGTTAGTTTCTTTGTTGCTCCTCTAATTTGTTTATGATAGTTTTTAAAACCTAGGTCATGAATCTATTTGGAACTTTCTGGAAGGCTGGATTGTTGGACTTTAGATGATCTAGGGAAAGTAGATTTCAGGTCCAGAGTTCTATTTCTACAATTGGTAGTAGAACCATCCCAAAACTGAACTGAGGGGGGACTTTCACTGACCATCACTATTTGGTCACTCTCTATCCAAGCTTCTGGTCTTAGGAGGGGTGTTCCTATAGATCTAGTTACTTTTGGTCCTTCTGCTTTTCCCTCCTTAGGCACCACCATCTGGAGGATTTTGTTCACTTCCAGGTGCCATATTTTAGAAAGGATATTGGTAAGCTGGAGTGTCTAGGGGAGGATGTATGTACTATTATTAAATTTTAAATATTTGAGGTCCTTCTTGTCTGTCTTTCTCCTCCAAATGACAGTATTATCCTGCCTAGAAATCAAATGCTCTTTCTAGTAGTTGAGGTAAACATCTCTTCTGAAATTATCAAAGTATTCCCAATGCTTTGAAATTATATGAATAGGAGACTTAAAGAAGAGACAGACAGACAGATAGAGAAAGAGAGAGTGGTCAGAGACAGAGATAAAGAGAGACAGAGAGGGGGATAGACAAAGAGAGTCAGAGAGAATCCTGTAAAATCAGGTGATTATACTGAATCTACAAGGTATCTTCAGTTCTAACATTCTGTGTCCTAAGATCTCCTTCTCTCTAATTTTTCTGCTGGAACATTCCTTTTCCCAAGACTCTTTTAGTTTGGTTACCTCACAGCTTAATCTCTCCCAGAGCAAAATTATGATTCCATAATAATAATACCTTATTTTTTATCTCTCCCAGAGCAATAAAATTCCACGAGTCAATAATAATAATATCTTAATTTTTCATAGCTCTTTGCAATACACATGTGACATATATGTATATATATTATTTCTACATATTCCATAGCCAGCATTTATGTAGGCTATGTTCCAGATCCTAGTCTAAGTGAATTACAAATATTACTTCATCTGATCCTTACAATAACCCTGGGAGGTAGGTGCTATGATTATTCCCATTTAAAAGAAGAGGACACTGAGGCAGAAGTTAAATGATATCCAAGGTCACATAGTGCTGGCTTTCAGATCTATCATCTTATTTGTTTTTTAATTTTTAAAAAATTCTCTTTGTTTATTTTTTAAGTATTTTTCCATGGTTATGTGATTCAATATTATCTTATTTGAACCTAGAAGCAACTCTTCGTGGTAGTTAAGTTAAATTTTATTAATCCTATTTTTAGGTAAGAATATTGTGGTCCAGAGTTTAAATGACTTGGCCAAGGTTAGCAGAAGACCCAGAGCAGAATGTGGGCCTTTTGATTCCTCCTCTGGTATGTTCCCCTCAATATCAGTGATTCTTGAAGTGTGGGACCCCTGGGAGTCCCCAGGATCCTTTCAGGGGATCCATGAAGTGAAAACTCCATTTTCATAATAAATCTCTGATGTTTTCGTTTCAAATAGGAGAAATATCAATAGATGAAATCCACATAAACAAAAATTCCTTGGAAGGTCCTTAATCATTTTGAAGAGTAAAGGTGTCCCGAGACTAAAAAGTTGGAGAACCCCTGCTTTATATCACACTGCCTAGAAAGAGTCTGGGTGGTTTTGCTAGATCACTTATCAAAAGGACATTCTTGTTTTCTTCCCCATCACCTAGGCTCTATTGGAAAGGGTGAAGTCCAGACCAGGTCCTAGATGTTAATTATACTGCCTCTACTTCTCCTTATTAGTTTACTACAGGCACTGAGGAAGAGTCATTTACCCCAGGAGACTGAAGTGAATTAAGTGACTATGTGACCAGATATTAGCCATTTACGTATCCTTTTTAGACTTGAAAATGAAGGGGTTGCAATCTAAGACTTCTTCCACCTCTGACTTTTTATGTTCTAAGTTTTCTTTCGGCCACAGAAGTAGAAGTGACTTACAAACACAGGAAGTCAGAGCTTGGAGGGACCTCAAGACACAGAATGTCAAAGTCAGGAAGGACCTCAGAATATTCTAGAATATATTTCACTGACTATATTCTGTGTTTTAAGGTCTTGTTCCATTATGTGCACTCCTTCCAGCTCTGACATTTTGTGTTCTAAAGGTCTTCTCAGCTCTGATATTCTATGTTTGTAAGTCCCTTCCACCTTTGGCTGAAAGAGATCTAGAACACAGAATATCAGAGCTGGGAGGAAGCTTAGAACACAGAATGTCAAAGTCAGGAAGGACCTCAGAATATTCTAGAATATATTCCACTGACTCTATTCAGTGTTCTAAGGTCCTGTTCCATTATGGACTTTTAGAACACAGAATATCAGATTTATGAGGAACCTCAGAATATTCCAGAATATCCCACAAACTATATTCTATGCTGTAAGATCCTATTCTACTATGCCCATCCCCTTCAGCTCTGATATTCTGTGTGCTAAGGTCTCTTTTAGCCTAAGTAAAAGGGACTTACAAACACAGAATGTCAGAGCTTGGGGGACCTTTAGAACACAGAATGTCAGAGTTTGGAAGGACCTCAGAATAGTCTAGAATATATTCTGTAGGCTATAGTCTATGTTCTAAGTTCTTATTCCACTATGTGTAACCCTTCCAGCTCTGATATTCTGTGTTCTAAGATTTCTTTCAGCCAGACGTGGAAGGGACTAACACAGAATGCCAGAGCTGGGGGGACGGGACAGACACCTTTAGAATGTTCTAGACTATGTTCCACAGACTATGTTCTATGTTCTAGGGTCCTATTCCATTATGTCCATCCCTTCCAGCTCTGACCTTCTGTGTCTTTTTCAGCCAGAAGTGGAAGGGGCTTACACAGAATGCCAGAGCTGGGGGGGGCACACCTCTAGAATGTTCTAGACTATGTTCTATGTTCTAGGGTCCTGTTCCATTATGTCCCTCCCTTCTAGCTCTGACCTTCTGTGTCTCTTTTAGCCAGAAGTGGAAGGGGCTTACACAGAATGCTAGAACTTGGGGGGGACCTCTAGAATGTTCTAGACTATGCTCCACAGACCATGTTCTATGTTCTAGGGTCCTGTTCCATTATGTCTATCCCTTCCAGCTCTGACCTTCTGTGTCTTTTTCAGCCAGAAGTGGAAGGGGCTTACACAGAATGCCAGAGCTGGGGGGGGGGGACACACCTCTAGCATGTTCTAGACTATGTTCTATGTTCTAGGGTCCTGTTCCATTATGTCCCTCCCTTCTGGCTCTGACATTCGGTGTTACGTGCCTTTTATCATTTCCATGACTGAAGCCTTCCGAAGAGAGTTTTGGATGCCGCTGAATCTAGCCTATGAGCGGCACCTTGACTGAGACAGCCACCATTTTTGCGCACACACACACACACGCACACACACGCACGCACACACATGCACACACACGCACATACACGCACGCACACACGCACACACACATGCACACACACGCACACACACACGCACACACACGCACACACACGCACACATTGTCTGGCTCCCCAGGGATAGGGGGATAATGAAGAGTGACGGGAAGACGGCGCAGCTAAGCCCAGGGCATAGATGAAAGATTGTCATAACTAATAACCCCGCTGGGGTATCCGGTTACCAGTGGCTTCAGCCTCCCAAAGCAGTGATTAATGGCCCGGCGCTGCCGCCGGCCCGGTCAGCTCCCAAGCCCTCTCTGCCCTCTTATTAAAAACATCCCTTGATGTAATCCCGCCAGAGAGATCAATGGAGGCAGCAGCAGGGGGGCCGCCCGAGCCGGGAAGGCCGTTCATCACGGCCCAGGGAGGGAGTGTCTTCTCCCAGACAGCCTCGGCATTCCGCCCCCCCAGCCCTTCCCCGGCTTTCCAGTTGCTGGCGCTGAGGAGGCTGGGAATTGGGTTCCCGAAATCCAGGGGAGGGAGACGCCGTCCCAAAGTTTGCCTTCAGGAGCCTGAGCACAGGTCTCCGGGGCAGCTGGCTCTCGTGGCCGGCAGCCAGAACGTTGGCAGCACCCGCTCCGAGAGGCCCCAGGAGGCACCCAGAGGAGCTGGGGTCCTGGGGTCGGTGACTGACAAACGAGGGGAGCCCCCGCTGATGAATCACTCACTCAGGGGTTGTTGAGAACTGGAAGAGACTTGAAAACATAGACCACTGGGGCCATGAGGGGGTTGGGAGACGGGAGGTCCTGGGTTCAAATGTGACCCCAGACCCTTCCTAGCGGTGTGACCCTGGGCAAGTCACTTAACCCCATTGGCCTAGGCCTTACCGCTCTTCAGTTTTGAAACCAGTACGACGGAAGGTGAGGGTTTAAAAAATGATCGGCCATCAGGGCGAGGCTACGAGTTTGGGGTTTCTAGATTCCATGTTGACACATGTCAGGGCTAGAAGGGCGTTTAGAACATGGAATAAATGTCAAGGCTGGAGGGGACCTTTAGAACTCAGCACCGAAGAACTCTGAGCCCAAGAAACTCAGGGCTGGCCGCGTGTTTAGAACAGACTGTCGAGCTGGAAAAGACCTTAGAACGTGGCATGCCAGACCTGGGAAAAACTCTGTGCCGCTGAAGGCCAGGACCAGAAGGAAGCTCAGTGACCGCTTAGCCCAACGCCCTCCTTTTACAGATGGGGAAACTGAGACCCAGAAATGAGAACGGACACCTCAGAGTTGGGAGAGACCTCAGAGGCCATTTAGTCTAACCAGTCTCCGAGGGGGAGACTCGCCCACAGTCACACCGCGAGACCTCCCGAATCCTAGACCATCGTTTGTTTGCTTATTTTGTTTTTCCCACGGCTACTTCCAGGTGCCCCGAGAGGCCTGGCGGGAGGCTTGGTCTACCCCTGGTGCTCCTCGTCATCCCTGGCGGGAGTCCAGGTGCAGCCACGGTCAACCAGGGAGCTGTCAGCCCCAGCTCTGGTCAGGACTTGGACCGAGTTACCCAGACTGGCTCTTGCGTTCATACACACGTGTGTGCGGCCTCCCACTCATCGGTCAAGTATTCAGGCGCACACGCGTGCACTCACACATACATGCATGGGAAATGTAGACAGCACACTCAGGAATAGGTGAGGGCTGGAACCCTTTTGCATAGTTATGCCAGGACACACATGTGTGCAGACCCATGAGCACCTTCACATGGCTGTATGCACACGCATGTAGACACACACTGGCTTCCACACTCATATGCCACCATATGCATCCACCCATCCAGATATACATGTGAGGCCTGTCTGGGCTTATACATGCTGACTCCCAGACATGCAGAAACACCTTGGTGTTGGCACCCACCACTGGCTTGCATCCTTTCATACACAGGGTGCTCTGGGCGTACCATAGGCACACTCACTCTTAAACTTGCCCAGGTACACAATTACTTCTGGACCAGTTTCTCTCCCTCTTCCTCTCCCTCCCCTCCTCTTCTTTCTCCCTCTCCCTCTCTCTTTTTCTCTTCTTTCTCCTCTCTCCCTCTCTGTTTCTCTGTCTCTGTCCCTGTCTGTCTTTGTCTCTGTCTCTGTCTCTGTCTCTGTCTCTCTCTCTCTTCCTCTCCCTCTTCCTCCCTCCCTCTCTTTCTTCCTCTCCCTCTCCTCCCCCCTCTCCCCTCTGTCTTTCTCTGTCTCTGTCTCTCTCTCTTCTCTGTCTCTCTGTTTCTCTCTCCCACTCTCTTTTTCTCTTCTTTCTCCCTCTCTCTGTCTCTCTGTCTCTCTCTCCCTCTCCCTCTCTCCCCTTCCTCCTCCTTCTCTCTCTTTCTCTCTCTCTTCCTCTCCCTCTTCCTCCCTCCCTCTCTTTTTTCCTCCCCCTCTCCTCCCCCTTCTCCCCTCTGTCTCTCTCTGTCTCTCTCTCTTCTCTGTCTCTCTTCTCTGTCTCTCTGTTTCTCTCTCTCCCTCTCCCTCTCTCCCCTTCCTCCTCCTTCTCTCTCTTTCTCTCTCTTCTCTCTCTTCCTCTCTCTCTCTCCCCCCCTCTCCCCCCTTTCTCCTCTTTTTCTCTTTCATTCTCTCTCCCTCTTTCATTCTCTCTGTCTCCCTCTTTCCCTCTTTCTCTTCTCTGTCTCTCTGCCTCTTTCTCCCCCCCCCCCCCAGTGATTTAGTCTGGCTCCCTCTCCCCCACCCCTTGCCCCCACCCCAGCAGCCCACCCAGCCCACGCGGGTGCGGCAGCAGCGGGTGGCATGCGGGTGTTACAGAGGAATTCCAATCGGGCCCCTTTGGCCGCCCTGGCCAACTTTAAGTGCCTTCAAACTGAAAAGACCCATCCAAAGAGGCTTTTCCCCCTAGAGATTAATGTCACTGAAAAATGCAGCGATTAAGGCAGGCTCTTTGGCTGCATATTATGCAAGTGCATTAAAGCGAGAGCAGGCTCATGTTTGGCTCCTGGAGAAGAAAAGGGAGAAGAGTCTGGAGCCCTGGCGCTGGGGCTGGGGGCCCTGCAGGCCCAATGTGGGGTAGCCCCTGTAGGCCCCGGGGAAGTCGGCTTCCTGGGGGCCACTGGGCATGGGAGGGGGCTCGGATGGGCCAGGCTGGAGCAAGGGGTTCAAAGTGGTCTCCAGAGCGGGGCCAAGGGATGGGCCGTCTGGGGTGGAAGGCGGTAGGCGAGGGGATTAGAGCCTCCAGGGCTTGTGTGGGACCGGGATGCCAGCTACATGCATTCGGTCCGGCGTGAGGGCTTCTGTGTGTAGTGATATTCAGGCTGTCGTCGTGTGTGTGTGTGTGTGTGTGTGTGTGTGTGTGTGTGTGTGTGTGTCTGTCTGTCTGTCTGTCTGTCTGTCTGTCTGTCTGTGAGAGGCTGAGGTCCGGGTTTATGTTCTGGCTCCCCAGGTGAGCTTTGCACACACTCGTCAGTGTATGCGTCCGCATCAATGTGTTGTGCTCTCACGGCAGAGCGGGCCAAAGCACTGTTCTCTGGAACAAGGTCTAATTTATTTCCTTCCAGCGACTGATGGGGGTGCCTTGTTGTCAAACTGGTTGGAACCAGCTGAAATAGATCCCCCAGTCAGTCATTGCCTCAGTCAATCCGTCCATTAGCTGGTCAGTCTGGCAGTGAGCCGGCCGCCAGTCAGTCATCGGTCACTCCCATCGCAGTCTCTGCCGACCAGTCAGTCATTATTGCGGGGAATTGGACTTGGTGGTAGCCCGGCACATTCTGTGACACTCCCGGGCAACAGGGTGACGACACCCAAGCACCGTCCGGGTCGCTGCTACATTTGACCATCACTGGCAGAGAACAGACACCTCGGGGGAGTGTCAGTTCGCTACAGCCCCAGCCGGAGGTCCAGTCTGAGTCAGCCCCGCCCCCATTGGTTCTCGGGACTGTCCATCACAGGCAGTCACAGCCTCCCATCTGGCTCTGTCATAGGCAGGGATGGTCACCGTCAGTGACACTCACAGTCCACACACGGTAGGATCCCAGTTTCAAGCAGTCACTGTATTGGTTAGTCAGTCTTCAGCCATGATGGTCATGACTGTCAGTCCCAGCAATAATAAACTGGAAAGTGTAGCTATTTACACAGGAGGAGCTGTTGTCTGGGAAGGGAGGAGAGAACAACTCCAGAGGAGGGAAAATGAGAAAGAGTTCCTCCTTCCAAGGCCAATGCTCTGGTCTTTGAGAAGAAAGGAGGGGAGAAGGAATGGAAAGGAATCATGGAGGAAAGGAAAGACCAGGGAAGGTTCCCCATTTCCAGTATTTTCACAGAAGGATAAGCGTGGAGACCCAGAGAGGTGTTCATCTGTCATCAAGGAGACTATGAGCAGGAAGCTGAGACCACAGGATGTAGAAAAATCATTTAAGGCTGGATTCTAATCTATGGTGGGTCAGCAGCCATGTAGGTATTGAAGGTGAGAATAGAGCAAAGGTTCTTAACCTTTTTGGTGTCCTGGACCTCTTGGACAGCCTGGAAACCTTCTTAGAATAAGATGAAAATAAATTTTTTTTCTTTCTTCAATTTAATTTTATTACCATGCAAAACCCACTTCCTTATTGGTCTTTGCTGAAAGAGTACACTCAGACAAGACCAAAACCCCCAAATAAAACCAGAAATACACTGATGTGAAAGATAGTCAACTTTGATCTGCATCCATCTGACTCTAACATTTCTTTCTCTTATGGCATTCCCTGTCATAAGTCTTGGAGGATTGTCCCAGATCGTTGTATTGCTGAGAGTAGCCAAGCTTTCACTGTTGACCATTGTACACTATTGCTCTAACTGTGAACACTGTTCTCCTGGTTCTGCTAATTTCACTCTGCATCAGTTCATGTAGATCTTTCCAGCTTTTTCTGAAATCATCTTGCTGATCATTTCTTATAGCACAATAGTAGAATAATATTTTTAAATTATAAAATAAATTGCATAAAATTATAAGAGAAACCAATTTTATTGAAATCTAATTGCCTAAATATTAAAAAAAAATTAATTGACCCCTGGGACAGAGTATGGGAACAGAGCAGGTTTCTGAGAGAGAATTATCAAATCAAAGTGGAACTTTTTGAAGTGGAAGATATTTCCGAGATAATCCTGCTCCTTCTTTGAAACCTAGTTCAAATGACACCTCTTTCAGAAACCCTCCCCTGATTCCATCCTCATTTCTCCCTCCTCAGCCTTCACTTAGCATGTTGTTTTCAGGGCCCTCATCCAATGATCACATCTTACTTTGTATTGTGATTATTTAGGTTCATATTGCAGCCTTCCTACTAGACTGGAAGCCCAAGAGGGAAGGACTTGGATCAATGTTTGCTAAGGACACTGTAGAGGGGATTCGTCCTCAGGAAAAGATTGGATTTGATTCCCTCTGAGATCCCTTCCAGGACAGAGATTCCAATATTCTTTCTCTCTGCCCCAACCCACTTCCATGATCTTGATGGCAATAAAGTTACATTTCCTCTTTGGACTTCTGCTACTCACACATTCCTGCCAGCTGTTAGTGAACCTGTGGTCTATAATCCATTTGTCTATTTACCCTCTGACTCTGCAAGCTTGTCTTGTTTTGTCTCATCCTGTTCCTGTCTAAGACCTGATGCTCAAAGAAAGTGAGTTTTCCAGTCAACTGAAACTTTCCCCAGCATACACCCCTGGCCTCTTAAAATACAGATGTTACACAGAGCATCGCATCATCTTTTCTTGAAGATTTAGCATCACTGTAATGTGCTAGGCTGTGAAGCTTCCAAAGGCTTCTGAGATCTGTGTACTCTTTTGCCCCATCTCTGGTCTCCTCCTCCTACTCTTTCTTCTTCTCCCTCTTCCTCTCCCCTTTCCCCTCCTTTTCCTCCTCTTCTCTTCATCCTCCTTCTGTTCTACCTCTTCCTTTTCTTCTTTCTTCTTCTTTTCCCTCCCAAGAAGAAAGAATTGATTTGATTATAGTTCAAGAACTGGAAAAAGATAAGTGAAACATATAGGATAAATGTAATGTCTTACATTTAGGTTTAAAAAGTCAACTTTACAAATACAAAGTGGGGACCCTTGATATGATAGGGAAAAGGTCCAAGGTGTTAAGTAGACTACAAGGTTAACATGTTAATTTTTCAGAGGATATTCTGCACTGATCCAACTACATATAGAACACTATGTTCATTTTTTCTCGACTTTGAACTTTATGTTAGTATTAGGTTCTGCTCACTTCCTTTTTTATCTTCATTTTATTTTAATAATAAATTTCCTCATAAGTTTTCCAAAGTTATATGATCCATATTGTCTCCCTCCCTTCTTCCCTCCGCTCCCTGGAGCTAACAAGTAATTAATTCTAGATTATACACAAATTGTCACTCAAAACACATTTCCATGTTACTCATTTTTGTAAGTGAATAATCTTAAAAAACCCAAACCCCAAATCCTATATCCAAATAAACAAGTGATAAATCATATGTTTTCTTCTGCATTTCCACTCTCACAGTTCTTTCTCTGAAGGTTGAGAGCATTCTTTTTCATAAGCCCTCAGAATTGTCCTGGATCATTGTATTGCCATTGTTTCACAATATTTCAGTTCCTTAGTGTAATGCTCTCCTGGTTCTGCTTATTTCTGTATCCGTTCTCTGCGCACTTCTGTAGGCAGTCTGGCCTTACTTCTTTTTCTATCCTTTTGCTGTTTTCATAGCTCTGGAAGTGTTTGGTGCTTTGGAGGTGGTAAGCTCCAGGAGAGAGCTGTTCACTGAGCACAGCAAGTTCCTGACCTAGTCTAGGTCTGTTCAGCTGCATGTGGTTGAGTTTCCATAGATTGTTGCTGGGCTCAGTCACTCTCAGACTGCTGGGGGGTTCTGTAGGTTCAGAGCAAATGAACTTTTGGCTTCCCTTTAGTCTTGGTATCTGAACCTGGCTATTCTGCTTGTCTATTCTATGAGATTGGCTAAAGGTCAGAACTGAGTCCCTGCTCTGCTCCTGGGCACAGAGCCTCCCAGCTCAGCTTCTGGAGCTTTTTTCTCACTCTGTACATGGCTAAGGTCTAACTTTCCTGTGATCATTCTTCTTCCCCCTGAAGCAATGATCTAAAACTGGGTAATGAATGACAGAACTACCCGATGGCTCTTGTTCTTGCTCCCAATACTAGCTCTGCCTGCCTCAATGCTTCCTGCCTGGTGCTCTCCCTTTCTTTCCATCACTTACCATTTATCAAACACTGTGTTGAGCATTGGATATATGTATAAGTATGTATCACACATTCACACATATGTACATGCACGTGTAGGTTTATATATGTATAAAACACACATATAAACACATGCACATATATGGATATAAAATCAAGATTCCTGCCCTCAAGGCACTTGTAATCGAAGAGGGGGAGACAGCACCTATTGGGGAGTGGTAGCCAGGGAGGGCTACTTTGGTTTGGGAAAGTTATCAGAATCATTGAATGGTGACCAAAAGGAGCAGAGGGATCCACCCTTTCAGGGAACAAGGACAGCCTTGATTTGATGAGAGTTCAAGAGCTAGAAAGGGGGTGAGGGGAATATGTCGGAAGCAGCTGTTGAAAAGAAATTCTGAGAGTGGAGTGAATCATGACTGGAGCCCAGCCTAGTTGGACTGGGTGACTTTTAGGCACTCACCAAGCAGGACGTCAGGATTGTGCAAAAGAGAGCAAAGATCCTTCCTATTATATCCCCTCTGAGTCTTCCCTTCTCAAAATTAAATATCGCCTGTTCCTTCAAATACTGCTCATCTGGTCTTCACTCCTCCCGCCATCTTGGTTTTGTTCTTCTGAAAAGAGTGAGTAGGCTTGAATTTAGAGGGAGATTGATGAAAAGAACTGGAAATGTTTAGCCCAGGAGAAAGAAATGGGAAGACACACCAAGAAGGGTTGTCACATGGGGAGAGGGATTAGATGTAATCTGCTTGGCCTCAGAGGGAAGAGCTAGCAGCAGTGGGGAGAAGCTGTAAACAGGAATATTTGGATTTGACAGAAAAGCTATAGATGGGATAAGAGTTTAGGATTTGAACTCAGGTTTTCCTGACTCTAAGCCCAGTGCTCTCTATTGTGCCACCTCTCTGCCCAGTGTACAGTACAAACGGATAAAAATTTATGGCTTTGTTAATGTCTAGACTTAATAAAATCACTTAAAGTGATGGAGAAAAAGTTAAAAATACAAATTAAATTGAAAAGTGCATTGTGGGTATATTTGCCTCCCTTGAATACCCTCCTTTGATCTATCCAAATCTTAACCATCCTCCAAGTTCTACTCTGTTTTGCCTCTTCAGTGAAGTCATTCCCAATGAGTCCAGCTTTCTCTTACTGATTTTTCATTTTGCTATTACTTTCTCGTAGAGGATGCAACTTGTACATATGGGAATGTGCTGCTAAATGTTTAATAACCAGCTCTCTGAGAGCCATAACTACAGAAAAAGGACGTGGCCTAATTATCTCCACAGGATAAATTAAATATATGAGGAATATTTATTTTTAAAAATGTGTCATGCTATTATATGGACAACCTATAAATTTAATCTGTGTGTATATACATTTTTATTTTTTATATATTTATATGTATGTATATTGTTTGTATGTATATATCAAAATATATTGGAGAGGGGGCATCTAGGTGGCTCAGTGGATTGAGAGCCAGGCCTATAGGTCAGGTCCTGGGTTCAAATCTGGCCTCAGACACTTCCTATAATTTTTTTCTTTTTTTTTTTAAACCCTTACCTTCTGTCTTGGAATCAATACTGTGTATTGGTTCCAAGGCAGAAGAGTGGTAAGCACTAGGCAATGGGGGTCAAGTGACTTGCCCAGGGTCACATAGCTAGGAAGTGTCTGAGGTCAGATTTGAACCTAGGACCTTCCCTCTCTAGGCCTGGCTCTCTATCCACTGAGCTACCTAGCTGCCCCCAATTGCCTACTTTTTAGAAAGTGCTTCCAGGGACAGTTAGGTAGCACAGTGGACAGAGCACGGATTTATAATTAATTATATTGGAGAAACAAACAAAAAAAAAGAAAAAAATGAGGATACCAGTGTGCCCAGAAAAGAAGACTCATGTGGCATGTTGAGAGGAAAAAGACAAGTTCTATTACATGAGGTCAAACTATGGAGGGCCTTGCAGAGTTTGGAGCCATTGGAAGATCTTTGACTAAAGAAAGGATGATAGGACTGGAGGTAAGAGATGATGGAGCCATGGAGACCAACTGAGAGACACAGTAACTGGGACATGGTAAATCTCTGTTCCTCTGTTCCTTCCTAATTGGATCACTTCTAGATTATTGTCTTCAGACCTGGGCATTGTATTTTAGGAAGAATAAAACCAGATAGGAGAGCATTCAGAAGAAAACCAAGATGGTGGGAAGACTGAAGACCAGATGAGGAGTGTTTGAAGGAGCAGGGGATATTTAATTTTGAGAAGAGAAGACTCAGAGGGGATATAACAGCTACCTTTGAATATTTGAAGAGTTCTGTGGAAGATGGATTACTCTTGTTCTTCTTGGTTTCAGAAGGCAAATTAATCTGCAGGACATTTGTTGTTCAGTTGTTTTAGCTTGTTCAACTCTCCATAACCCCATTTGGGATTTTCTTGGCAAAGATGGTGAAGTGGTTTGCAATTTTCTTCTCCAGCTCATTTTATTTTATTTTATTTTTTTAACCCTCACCTTCTGACTTGGAATCAATACTGTGTATTGGTTCCAAGGCAGAAGAGTGGTAAGGGCTAGGCAATGGGGGTCAAGTGACTTGCCTAGGGTCACACAGCTGGGAAGTGTCTGAGGCCAGATTTGAACCTAGGACCTCCTGTCTCTAGGGCTGGCTCTCAATCCACTGAGCTACCCAGTTTCCCCCTCCAGCTCATTTTACAGATGAGGAGACAGAGGGTTAAGTGAGTTGACCAGAGTCACAGAGCTATTAAATGTCTGAGACTAGATTTGAACTCAGGTCTTTCTGATTCTAGGCTCAGTGCTCTATCCACTGCACCATCTTGCTAGTCAGTATACAATACAAATCAACACAAACTTAGGGTCTAGTTAATGTCTCAACTTACTAAAATCACTTAAAATGATGGAGAAAAAAATAAATAATGTGAATTAAACTTAAAAATGTGTTGTAGGTACATTTCCCCCCAGAGAGTCGGTTGTTAAGCATTTAGCAGCACACTCTCACAGGTATTTCTTGAGGCAGGAACTATTTTCTTTTTTATCATAGGATCTCCAAACATCTATCACTGTCAGAGACAGGGAAGTTGGGAAATAGATTCCTTTGAGAGTAGGATGAGGGTAGAGGAAGGCAGAGAGCTGGCCTTTGACTCTGTTGAGTCTGAGCTCTGTTTTCTGGTCAGAGAAAAAAATCTATAGGGTTAGTTCATAGAGATCCCATCTTTGTAGGGGAAGGAGTTTTGCATTGGAGTCTCAGCTCTAACACTCAACTGTGTGTCAATGAGCAAGTTACTTAATCTCTCTGAGCCTCAGTTTCCTTATCTGTAAAATCATAGGATCTCAGAGTCGGAAGGGACCTCAGGGGTCTAACCTGCATTTGGCCAAGAACTCTTTCTACAATCTCTCCAGCCATTGGTCATCAATTTGGTCATCTCCATGATGACTCCTAAGGGCTCTTCCTAGTCTAGCATTTTCTATATCATTTTGAATTGTGACATTCTTTGTCTTGGTAGCCCAAAGGCCCAGCCCAGTTCCTGGTATATAGTAAATGCTTGTTGATTGCTTGTTTGCTTGATTAATTGATTAAACCAGAGAAAAAAGGAATTAAAGTGAGCTCATTCCTGGGGAGCTGGACTCAGCAAAGTAGGATGATCTCCAAGAGGGGAAGAGGCTCCCTGCTCAGTTAATATTTCCCCTACTATGATTTAAAAAAATCCTTAACCTTCCATCTTAGAATCAATACTATGTATTGGTTCCAAGGCAGAAGAGCTATAAGGCCTGGAAAATGGGCATCAAGTGACTTGCCCAGAACCACACAGTTAGGAACCCAAGACCTCCTTTCTTTAGATGTGTTTTTTTTTAAACTTTTTTCTTCCATCTTGGAATTAATACTGTATATTGGTTCTAAGTTAGAAGAGCAGTAAGGGCTAGGCAATGGGGGTCAAATGACTTGCCCAGGTCACACAGCTGGGAAGTGTCTGAGGCCAGATTTGAACCTAGGACCTCCTGTCTCTAGGCCTGGCTCTCAATCCACTGAGACACCCAGATGCCTAAGATTTCTTAACTGGTGGTCCTTGAACTTGCTTTTAAAAATACTTTGGTGAGTAGGACAGCTGTGTGGCCTAGAGACAGAAGTTCAAATCTGACCTCAGATACTTGCTAGCTGTGTGACCCTGGGCAAGTCACTTAACCCCCATTGCCTAGCCCTTACCACTCTTCTGCCTTGGAACCAATACACAGTATTGATTCTAAGATGTAAGGAAAGGATTTAAAATAATACTTTGAAAACGGTATCTCATCATTGGGTTCCTCTGTTATCCTACATATTTTATTATATGCATTTAACAACATTATTCTGAGAATAAAGACTTCACCAGGCTATGAAAGGGGTCCAGACACAAACAAAGTTAAGAATGCTTGGACTGGCCATTGCTCTTCTTCTGGCTCTAAGTAACTGATTGAAAAATCTCGTTTCTCATTCTGGGGGCTGCTTATGAGCAGGAGAGCGTGTGTGTGTGTGTGTGTGTGTGTGTGTGTGTGTGTGTGTGTGTGTGTGTGTGTGTGCGTGTGTGTGTGTGCTGGGGGGCATCTCTTTGCTTGGGATCCCAAAGACAAAGGAAGAGGCCTGACCCGTCTCCCAGCAGCCCTGCCTGGCTCACCCTGATGGGAGGTCAGATCAGTCCACTTCCTGGGGATCCCCAAAGGGCCAGGGAGCCGCTGGGCTGCCCTTTGTGCGGAAGGGATTTGGCTCTAATCCTGAGTGCTTCTCTCTTGCCCCAAGTGATCCCATGAAGCGTGGTGGGCTTTAGGCCACGCTAATCCTCCGCCCACTGGGCTCTCTTTGCGGGTATGTGGGACCCTTTTCAGGGTCAGCCCTCAGGCTGAAAGGCCCCATGGAAGGCTTTCAGGCCTCAATCCGGAGCTGACATTCCTGTCCCTTTGGCTGGCTTCTAGGGACAGGTTGAGCTTAGGGGGGCTTTTCCCAGGCCCTTTCACATTCCCAGGCCTCCTGGCGGGACAGCTTTCTTTAAACAGGACCAGCCTGGCCCCAACGGAGGATGTGAAGAAAACTGGGAGGATTTCCCTTCCTGACCTGTCTCCACAGTGAAAACCAGCAAGGGATTGGGAATCAGATGACCTGGGTTCCAGTTTCCACTTGGCTTCTTAATACATCAAGCAAATCACTTAGCCAATGCGGGTCTTTGTACCCCCTTGTGCAAAGGGAGGATTTGGAACAAGATGCTGTCTGAGGTCCTTGGTGCTCCTAATAATAAAAAAATGGAAAATTTCAATCAATTCTATGGACATATTCTGTTTTCACATTTTAAAATTCCTTGTGTTTTAAGGTCCTTCTTAATTCCAACATTCCCTGTGCTCAGTTCTGCCATTTTTTGTTCTGAGGTTCAGGCAATCGATGGAAAAGCACTTATTTGTAGGACAGTGGATAGAGTGTCAAGCCTGGAGTTGGGAGGATTTGGATTCAAGTCTAGCCTCAGATACTTCCCAAGTCACTTCACCCCTATTGCCTAGCCCTTATTGCTCTTCTGTCTTAGAACAGATTCTAAGCCAAGAAAAGGTCTTGCCTTCAAGAATGGGAAGGATACCATGAAAATATCAAGATATATATAGAGAGAGTGACACAGAGTCATCTTACAGGGGAAGCACTGGGGAAAGGAGGTATCTCAGAAAATCTGCAAAGGTAGAATTTGAACTAAGAGGGAGAATATTCTCAGTATTCCAGCCAGTGCTCTGTGCCAGCTCTAATGGTCTACTTTCCAAGAAGAACCTTCCCAGTTCTTACATCCTTTATTCTAAGGTTCTTCTCTTCCTGGTTCTTCTGAATCTCACCCTCCTTTGCTGGAGTTCCAACACTCACTAACCCCAAAGCTCTTTTCTTTTCCCTCTGTCTTCTTTTTCTGGCTGATATCATCAGTTCCCATGGGTTTAACGGTCACCCAGCCCTAACCCTCTCTTGAGCTAGAGTCTTCTATTGTTGATCAGTCCTGTCTGACTCTCCTTGACCCCATTTGGGGTTTTCTTGGTAGAGATTCTGGGTTGGTTTGCCATTTCCTTCTTCAGCTCATTTTACAGATGAGGAAACTGAGACTACAGAGTGAAGTGACTTCCCCAGAGTCACACACCTAGTAAGTGTCTGAGATCAGATTTTAACTCAGATCTTCCTGACTCCAGGACTGGCTCTGGATCACCACAAGCTGCCTTATAGTCTCATACTATCAACTGCCTTTTGGGCATCTTGACCTGGATGTTCAGCACCACAAGTGCAACATGTCCAAAACAACTCATTAAATTTCTCTCCAAACCCTTCTTTTCTCTGAACTTCCCTGGTATGTTTTAGGGCACCTCTATCCTCCTGGTCACCCAAGTTCACAACCTTGGTGTATTCCTTACCTCTTCCTGCTTATTTGACCCATATAGCCAATCTTCTTCCCCCTATCCACCAGTATCTTCCCTCTGAGAATAGCTTTGATTTATCCTATACATTTCTTGTTTATACATGGGAACTTGTGGTCTAAGGAGAATCAGGAACCCATTTTGTTTTCGTATGTTCAGTGGTCAGCACATAGTAGGCCCTTAATGTTTGTTGATTGACTAAAATTCTGGCCATCTGTTGTGATCCTCTTTGCCCAGAGTAGGACTACTCATTATTGACTTTCCTTAATTATAATTTTATCCTTCAAAAAGAGCAGGAAGCAGCAAGGGGAACTGTAGTTTGGGACATGATTCTCATTAAAAAGAGGGAGGTTATTGCTGTGGGGGAAAATGACCGAATTATGGGGAGAAAGGACAGCTTTGGTTTAGACTTTATCAATAGAAGGAGAGAAACTGAGAACAAACTGACAAGGGCCCTAGATTTTTGGAGAACAAATTACTTAGAAAGGATAGGTAGCATCCCACAGGCCTAAATTATATAGGAGAAATCAGTCCACGAGGGAAGGAGGCTCTTGAGAATTAATATCTGGAGGCATAAATAAGCACACAATTAAGGAAACCAGCATCTGTTATTTAAGTCCTTTCTATCTGGGAGCCTGGGAATACAAATACAAATAAAAAGGGGCAGCAAGTTCTAGCTGTGTGATCCTAGGTAAGTGATGTAACCCCCACTGC
>NC_077230.1:385781520-385786520 GCF_027887165.1 Monodelphis domestica | reverse complement strand
CTTAGGGACTGTCTGTCCTGTCTTCCCCTTCCTCCTCCCCTCTCTAGCTTCCCTCCCTCTTCCATCTCCCCCTTCTTTGCTTAGTCTTGGGCAAGGTTCCTTGATGTCTCTGCTGTGCCTTGCATCAGAGGGAGGCTGCAGGTAACCATCTCCCCCCGGAATATCTGTGCTGAACAGCTCATAGCATGGCTGAGCCCCTGACATTCAATACAAGTTGGCTGATAAACTGAAGCATGTCACTCTGTCTAAGCAAATATTGAACTATCTAAGACTCGCTCCCTTTGCCCTGCATCCCCCTCTCTAAGCCCCTCCATTCACGCAGCCCACAGCATCTGAATATCCAATTTGTTTCTCAAAGCCCTCATAAGACATTGTGGTAGAGTAGAAAGAGTTCTAGACTTGGAGTCCGAAGACCTGAGTGCAAATCCAGATGCATACATCACCTACAGGATCTTGGGCAGGTGATTTAATCTCCATGGACCTCAGCTTTCTCATGTGGAAATTGAAGGAGTTGAATGAGGTGTTCTCCAAGGTTCCCATATTCCTAGGATTCCGGGACCTCACCCAGGTGACCCTGAGAAAGTCACTAGAACCTCAGCTTCCTCAGCTGAAAAATGAAGGAACTGGAGTAGAAAGGGAATCTTCTGATCTTAGACTCTGTGAAGAGACTCTGACCACTGAAAGCCGCCCATCCCCAGCTCCAGGCTCCTGGGACTAGTGTAATGGAAAGAATGATAGATTTAGAATCAGGAGACCTGGGATTCTGTCCTAGTTCTTCATTATGTTTCACTCATTCCCTGTCTCAGTTTCCTATTTGTCAAATAAAGGTGTTGGAGAAGGTGGTTTCTAATTCCCATTTAGCTTGAACTTTTCGTATTCTAAGGGTCCTCCAAATTCTGATATTTTTTTTTCCTGAGGAACCTTCCAGTTTTCACAGTCTGTGTTCTAAGGCTCCTTCTAGCTCTGATATTTTGGGTACTGAAGTAATTCTCAGCTTTTAAATTCTATATTCTGGTACCCCATTCTGGCTCTGACATTCCATGTTCTAAGACCCTGTCTGTTCCATGATTCACTTGAGTGGCATCTGCTGATGCTATGTACTTCTGACCTCCTTTGGGAAGTTAAGGAAAAATTGGCTTGAAACTGTTAGTAATGGGGGGGGGAGCTGGGCTAGCTCAGTGGATGAAGAGCCAGGCCTAGTGACAGGAGGTCCTGGGTTCAAATCTGGCCTCAGACACTTCCCAACTGGGTGACCCTGGCAAGTCACTTAACCCCCATTGCCTAGCCCTTACCACTCTTCTGCCTTGGAACCAATACACAGTATTGATTCTAAGGTGGAAGATAAAGGCTTAAAAAAATCAAACTACTAGGAAATTACTGTAGCACTTGGTAAGATGGAGTCTTCAGTACTCATGCTAGCCCTTTGAGGGGCCGGGCATCTAGAGTCAAGAAGGGCTACCAGGCTCTGGACTCTGCCAGCAGCTACCATGTTCAGGGGAGCAGAACAGTCCCTGGGAATGAACAAAATGAAACTCTAGGAGAAAGCACAACCTTAAAGATGAGCTAATGACTGTACTTTATTAGTGACGAAAGAACATAAGTCTATTGCCAATTCTATTGGGTAACGTATGCCAAATGAGACAATATTTGTAAAATGCTTAGCACAGTGCCTGGCACACAGAAAGTGCTTCATAAATGTTTGCTTTCTCCCTTTCCTCCCCCCTCCAATATGGATTTTGTTTCTTTTCCCCAGATAAATATTAACTTATTTAAATCAATTTATTATGTATTTAATGAATTGACTTTTTGTTTCTTTAATAAATTTCTTGATGAACTTGTTTCATTTGTTAATTTGATGCTGGAACCCATGACGTTATTAATAACTGGTGACAAGAGTGATATACTGTTAGGAGAGACCTGCTGGGTATTTTAGTTTAAACTAGAATTAATGGAATTGTCTGTGACAACAGAATATAATGTAGTTTTGGATAAATCTTGTGGGATTTTTTTGGGGAAAATTACCTAGTGAACTGGACAAATAACCATTGCCAGGCCCCATTGTTCACTTGGTGGCAGTTGAGTCGGAAGAAGGCATAACTTTTAGGATGAAATAAGATCCTTCCCAAAGGGTTGGGCTTGCCAGCCTGAGCTAGAATGTCATGGTCAGAAGGATAGAAATGCAGACAGGATTGGGAAGATTTAGGAAGGCGGTTCTGGAGGACCCTCCTAGGTAGTCTGGAATGGCAAAGGCAGATGGGAAAGGAGATTGACCTAATGAGTCTCTCTCCTTAACCTGTCATCCTCACTCCTATTTTTTTTTAAACAATTGTCTTTTATCTGTCCTAGAACCAATACTAAGCATTGGTTCCAATGCAGAAGAGTGATAAAGGCTAGGCAATTGGGGTTAAATGACTTGCCCAGGGTCATACAGCTAGGATGAGTTTGAGGTCAAATTTGAACCTCCTATCTCCAGGTCTGACTCTTTATCCACTGAGAAACATAGGGACCCTAATCCTATTTTTGTATTTTTCTTTATGACATTACTGTCATGGTACACTCCCTAATTTTCTCTCTCTGTTCAAATCTTATCCATCTTTAGGGACCAACTTATCTATTCCATATTCCTTTTCTAAGCCATCCAGCCCATACTGATGGTCTCCTTTTCCCACATTCTGCACAGTTAGAATAATAGAACTAAAAAATATAAAACCTGTAAGAGAACATAGAACACTAAGGTTGGAAAGCTCCTTGGAACATAGAATGCCAAAGCTGGGAGGAACCTGAGAACCCAGAATGTCAGAGCTGGAAAAGGCCTTAGAGATCATTTTGTCCAAATCCTTCATTTTCTAGATTATGGGCACCGAGGCCCCACAGAGGGAAGACAACTCGTAGTGTGCACAGCCTAACGTTTGCTTCTTGTTTATCTGTCTTGCTTTCTGGATTAGACTGGGAATTTCTTGAAGACAGGAAATGTGTCTTACTCATCATTTTGGCCTCCCACAATGCTAGAACTTGGTCTGGATGTCTCCTTTCACATTTCTCCTTGTATAATATATTTATTAATTTAATTAATTAATAATTAATTTATATGTATAATATTTATATTTATATATTACACATTCCTTGGCAAGCTGTAAGCTATTTGAGGGCAGGGTCTGTATCATGTTGAGTTTATTTCTTCCTTCCTAGAGAACATTGCTTTGAACAATATTTTGTAAATGCTTGTTGAATTGAATGGTGAGAGGGTAGTTACTGGTCATTTTCAAAATAAGATTAAGGGGATTTAGAACTGGAAGAGGTCTTTCAGGCATTTAGTCCAGCCCCACTCATTTTACAGACAAAGAAACCTGAGGCCTAGAGAAGGATAGTGATTTGTCCACTGTCACACAGGTAGCAAGTGATAGGGACAGGATTGGAACCCCGCTCCTCTAGTTTCAGGGTTTTCCCTAGTATTCTCACTATTTGCTGGCCATGAATGACAGTAGACCACATTTCTGAATAACTTGTCCTCAATTTCTGGGGACCCTGTGAGGTATAGGAGTAAAACAGAGCTCCCTTGCTGGCCCAGGAGTCAAGAAAGTCTGGGTTGAGGGGTTCCAAGGTCCATTCCTTGGCTGGCACGACTAGGAGCCAATAGCTCTGAAGGCTTCTCAGAGGCTCTGAGAGATAACTGGTCCAGCCGCAATTCCAGGAAACCGATCGTGAGGAAACACAGATCCTATTCACCGCTGCCCGTAACCTGAGAGTCACTCACTGGCACTGGGATTAGCACAAATATTTGGCTTCACCTGCCATCCTGCTGCAGCCCTGCTGGGGAGGCCCTGGAAGGTCCCTTCCAGCACTAACATTTTGGGCAGTAACATTCTGTGTTCCATTACTCCTTCCTGCTCCAAAAGTCTGTGTTCCAGGGCCTTGTTTGCTCTGACATTCTGTGTTCTGAGGTTCTTTCCAGCTCTGGTATTCTATGCTCTAAGGGCCCTCCCAGTTCTGACATTCTATATCCTAAGCCTGCTCCTGGCTCTATATTCTATATTCTAAATCTATATTCTAAAGGTCTCTCCCAACTCTGACATTCTCTGTTCTAAGGTCTCTCCCAACTCTGACATTCTCTGTTCTAAGGTCTCTCCCAGCTCTGACATTCTGTGTTCTAAGGTCTCTCCCAGCTCTGACATTCTGTGTTCTAAGGTCTCTCCCAGCTCTGACATTCTGTGTTCTAAGGTCTCTCCCAGCTCTGACATTCTCTGTTCTAAGGTCTCTCTCTGACATTCTGTGTTCTAAGGTCTCTCCCAGCTCTGACATTCTGTGTTCTAAGGTCTCTCCCAGCTCTGACATTCTGTGTTCTAAGGTCTCTCCCAGCTCTGACATTCTCTGTTCTAAGGTCCCTCCCAGCTCTGACATTCTCTGTTCTGAGGTCTCTCCCAGCTCTCACATTCTCTGTTCTAAGTCTCTCCCAGCTCTGACATTGTTCTAAGGTCTCTCCAGCTCTGACATTCTCTGTTCTAAGGTCTCTCCCAGCTCTGACATTCTCTGTTCTAACATCTCTCCCAGCTCTCACATTCTCTGTTCTAAGCTCTCTCCCAGCTCTGACATTCTCTGTTCTAAGGTCTCTCCAGCTCTGACATTCTGGGTTCTAAGGTCTCTCCCAGCTCTGACATTCTCTGTTCTAAGCTCTCTCCCAGCTCTGACATTCTCTGTTCTAAGATCTCTCCCAGCTCTGATATTCTCTGTTCTAAGGTCTCTCCCAGCTCTGACATTCTGGGCTCTAAAGTCCCTTCCGACTCCAGTGTTGTGTATCTAAGAGTTCAACAGCTCTAACATTCTATGTTCAAGCTGTGACTGGTTTCAGTCTTGCTAAAGAAAAGGGTCAGGTTCATCTTTTGTTGTTGCCTCTGGTTCTTTATGCCTCACCCTGGGGCCCCAGGGAGAATCATTTAAAGCTTAGATATGGCTCCTGTCCATAGTCTTCCCTAAAAGGAGGAGGGGAAATAAAAAAGTATAGA
>NC_077230.1:385707668-385765249 GCF_027887165.1 Monodelphis domestica | reverse complement strand
TGGCAATTCCATTTCAATATAATTGATTTCCTCTGTAATTCCATATGTTTTATTTTAATTATTTTACATTTAAAGCCATGATTCTTGGAAGGGTTCCATAGGCTTCATCATCCTGTCAGAGGCATCTATGACACATTCTAGTCCTAACCTTCCATTTGACAGATGAGAAAATCGAGGCCCACCCAGAGAAGGGTGGAGAAAATTTCAACTCCCACGGTTCTTTCTCAGGATGTGGAGTTCTTTCTCAGGATGTGGAGAGCGTTCTTTCTCATAAGCCCCTCAGAATTGCCCAGGATCATTGCTTTGCTGCTAGTAGCAAAGTTGATTACATTTGTTCTTTGGGGGGGAAATTTTCAGGGACACACACATTTGGATTGGTCAAAGAGCGAGGACTGGAACACAGATCTCTTGATAGTCTGCTACCATTGCCCCTCCCAGCAGAGAACACTCATGGATTTCCCTGAGAGATCTTAAGGAAGGGTGCTTAGAGGGAACAACGCCCTTTCCCCCTGGGATGATCCATTACTACTTAAGTACCCATCAGGCACTCCCCATGTTTAGGGCGGCTCCCTCCCCAAGTAGCTCTACCCAGGCCTCCAGACTTGGTCCTGCCCTTGCCCGCCTGGGTGAGTGGGTGGGTAGGTGGGTCCAGGCCCCAGAACACCTCCAAGGTTTTTTATTTTTCCTCTCCCCACCAAGTCCCCAGGATAGGGAGGGGAAGCTGGTTGCTATGGTTGTCCACTGAGCATTCTGTTAAGTACTAGACCAGCTCTGGGATGGGGTAACCAAAAAGCTGAGAGCCTGGGAGAGGCAGACCTGAAAAAGGCTGGACCAGCGTTGAGAGCTAGAACTGAGGAGAGGAGGCGCCTACCTGACAGAACTTTGGTCTTGGGGTCACAGGACTAGTTTCAAGTTCTGAGGGGGGCTGTGTGCCTTTGGGGGAGTCACTGAACCAGCCTGGGACAAAGCTTACTCATCAGAAAATAATCCGGGAGTTCACCTCTACCTTTCCATTCTAGGTCTTTGGGGCACCATCTCTGTTCAGGCTAAGGAGTAGAAGAGACAATAAGGACTAGTGGGGCATAGGGAGGGCTTAGGAGTCTAGTCTAGCCTCTCACTGATTGTCTGTGTGACTTTTGGCCTCCCTAGACCTTTACCTGTAAAATGGGTAGAACAGAACGGAACTGGAGGCTCAGAGTTCTGCTCTAGCATCCTCTTTTCTAGGGCAAAGGAGCCAACAAAGGGCTACAACTCTCTTGAGTTCCCCCAACTGGAAAAAAGGAAGTATTTAGCAAAATAATTATAATAAATAAATTAAAATAAATAAATAAGAATACAGAAGACCATAGATAATGTTAACATGTAGTTTTCTGAGACGATATGCTCCCACAAGAATGCTTCTGTATGGTTTAGTGGCCCCCATTGGATTTGAACTTGACGCCCTTGTTCTGGGGGATCTTCCCACTCACTAGTCTGGGTTCCAGCATTCTCTGTGACAAAGTTCTGACATTTGGTGCTCTCTCCCTTGGGAGCCAGTCTGAGCCTCCTGCTTGCTGGCCCCAAACTTCAAATTCAGGATGCCTGAGGCTGACTTTGTCTCCCATCCTCCAGTTTTCCATATCTGCTGATGTATAGAGTTCATAAAAGTATAAATACAGGCCTGCAAGGGATCTTAAAAATTCATCGAATATCAATAATATGGAAATAGGTCTGGATCAATGACCCATGTAAAACCCAGAGGAGTTGCTCATTGGCTACGGGAGGAGGTGGGAGGAGGGGAGGGAAAGAACATGAATCATGGAACCATGGGAAAATATTCTAGATTAATTAATTAAATAAAAATGTTCAAATAAAAGTTCATTGAATGCAACTACCTCATTGACAAATGAGAGAACTGAGGCAGAGAGATGAGGTGATTTGCCCCAGGCCACATTGAGCAGAGATTTGAACCCAAGCCTTCCAACTACAAACCTAGTCCTCTTGGAATTCCTCCCCTCTTCTAGGCACCCACAGCTTTAAACTCAGTCATCTCGGACTCTTTCCCTAACTCATTGAGTCAGTTGCTAATTTCTGTCTGTTCTAATTTTGTACTACCTTTCATATTAGGTGCACCTCCTTTGGGAAGCTTTCCCTGATCATCTCCAGTAGTTAGCATTTTATTCTAATTCCCTTATTTGCCTCCCTGTTATCTCCCATCAAAAGAATGTAAGCTTGGGGCAGCGATATGGCTTAGTGGACAGAGTGCTAGACCTGGAGATGGGAGGTCCTGGAGTGAAATCTGGCCATAGATACTTCTGGGCAAGTCACTTATTCCTAACTGCCTAGCCCCTACCATCCTTCTGCCTTGGAACCAGTACTATAGATTCTAAGACAGAAGGTAATGATGGGAAAAAAACAAAAAACCAAAGATTGTCATCTCTTTGAGAACAGGGACAATTTCATTTTTGTCTTTGGATTCCCCATAGTGCTTTGCATGTTATAGACACATAATAAATATTTGTCGAATTGAAGGCATCTTCTGTAGTCTTCCCACTTCCTACTGCAAGGACCCTAATTTAAGTCTCTCTCATTTAGATTCTTCAAATAGCTTTTTAATGGCTTTGTCTATCCCTTCTGGAACCAGTCCTTCCCACTGCTCTCTAATGAGCCGCCTAGTCACGCTACTTGTCTGCCCAAAATTTATTATTGGCAGCCCACTGCCCAATGAATGAAGTTTAAACTTCTTGTCCAAATGTACTCCTAAGACCGTGGAGTGTCCAGTTCTCATCATCCACCAAAGATCATTATGGACTGGTCTTGGGCAATGGGCTTGAGCTCTGGGTCATCTGGGCGTCCAGTGGTGTCCGCAACATGGGTCTCTCCTATCTTCTTAGTCAAACAAAAGAGATCATGCCATGAACATATAGGGGAATGTTGTCTTCTCTCCCTGTGGCCTATTGCCTCTGCTCAAAGAGGCACAGACTTCAGTATTAATCCTTGGAAGTCACTCCATCATTGTCCATCATGCTCTTCAGTCTCATGATTCTCCTTAATGATTCTAAATAACAGTCAAAACTCATTGTCCAGGCAGGGCTCCATCCTGTTTTTTGTTCCGTCCACCCTCAGTGATTTCTTTTTGCTAATACAGTCCTTCACATGAATGCCACTCTCTAACTCCAAGACCTTCCTCTTAGCGTCCACTCCATGATACAAGGGAGATAGAATCTACCTCTCCCATCCCATCTCTAATCAGGTTGTAGAGCTCTCCCTCCTCACATATTTTAGAACATTTTGTTTAGACTTCTCCTGGGCCTCGTTCAGGTTCTCCCCAATGCCAGTTACTTTTGGAACTTGTCAGGGATACCTGGGGGGCACATTGGACCCAGAGTCATGAAGAACTGAGTTCAAATCTGGTATCAGGCACTTACTAGCTGTGTGACTCTGAGCAAGACATTGAATCTCTGTCTACTTTAACTTCCCTTATTGTAAAATAGGGATAATAATAGCACCTATCTCCTAGGGTTGTTGTGAGGATCAAATGAGATAATATTTGTAAAGTGCTTAGCACAATGACTGGCATACAATAGGTGCTATATACGTGTTCATCCCCTTTCCTCCTCATCTCTTCACTTTGTGTGAATCTTCCTACCTTGTAATAAAAAACAAGAGTTCACACTGACATTGTGCTGTAAGGTCTACAAATTGAGTTGCATCTTTTATCTCATTTAAACCTCACAGTTGCCTCATAAAATAATTGAGAAAGTTATTATCCAGTGCTTAGCCTAGTGCCTGGCAATAGTAGGTACTCAATAATTGTTTAAAAATTCCTTGCCATCTGTTTTAGAATCAATACTAAATGTTGGTTCCAAGGAAGAAGAGTGGTAAGGTCTGAGCCTGTGTTGGCAAACCTATGGCACGTGTGCCGGAGGGGGCTGCTCCCCTCCTTTTTTCCATGCATGCCTGAGGACGTTTCTCTCATCACCTGCCCTTCAGCCTAGCAGACCAATGGGAGTGCTTCCTCCCTCCCCTGTCTGGGGTAAGGCAGGGGGCTCACATGTAGTGTGAGGGTTTCAGTTTGAGCACTCAGTTCATCATCACTGGTCTAGGCAATGGGGGTTAACTGACTTACCCAGGGTCATACAGCTAGGAAGTATCAGAAATTAGATTTGAACTCAGATCTTCTTGTCTCCAGAATTGGAGCTATCCACTAAGCCACCTAGCTGTCCCTATAAGTCCTCTTTAGAAAGCCCAGTTTCAGGTAGCTTCAATGCCCTGATGATAGACTCAAAGCGACAGTTAGCAGTATGAATAAGCAGTCTTGGCACCCAACTTGGGGTTGGGTAGCAGATGTGTGGGCTAGGTTCAGGGGAGGCCCCAGTCCTGGAGTGAACCAGCCTGTTCTGACCTGCTTCACGAACATCAACCTAGGCCATTCCTCCCACTACCAAACCTGGTTTGGAGCAAGGGAAAGAGAAAAGAAGGAAAAGCAGGGAGAGGAGGAGGAAAACATGAGTCGACGAGCAGCTGAAAGGGGTGAGGAAGAAGTAGGAGGAAGAGAAGAGGAGATGGAAAAGAAGCTTCAGAGCAAGGGAAGGAGAAAAAGCAAGAAAAACAGAGAGATGGAAAGAGAAAAAGGAATCATAAAGGGGAAAAGAAGAGAGGAAAGTCAAAAATGAATAATAGAATCACAAAATTGCAGAATGTCAGAATTGGAACTTAGTATATAAAAGAGGAACTTAGAAAACAAAAGATCAGAGCTGAAAAGGAGCTTTAGAAGCGTGAATGTCAGAGCTACAAGGAATCTTAGAACCCAGAATGCCAGAGCTGGGAGGAACCTTAGAACCCAGAATGTCAGAGCTGGGAGGAAGCTTAGAACCCAGAATATCATAGCTAGAAGGAAACTTAGAACACAAAATGTCTGGGTCTGGAATGGAGGCTTTTAGGATGTCCTGTGGAAGATCTTCGTTTCTCAGGTCCAGAATTAGAAGGATCTGAGGCTCTCCTCTGCTAGTTGCCCCTTTCAGTGGGCCCCAACTCCACTTGGCTTCCCAGAATAGGGGCAGATCCTTGCTTCCCTTTTCTCTTTGCTCCCCCATTCCATCTTCTGCAGAACCTGGATAAGGCTCATCCCTCTTGCCTCATTCTTGATAGTTTTAACCTCTAACCTTCCATCCAAATGGCAAAGCTATGGGAAGAGTCACGGGAGGACAATTAGATAAACAGGAACTAATTAGGACAGAGGCTGTATGACAGAGGGCCAGGACTGAGGCTGTTCAATAAACAGGAGGAGAAGGAAGAAGCAAAGCCTAGGCCACATTGATCTTCCTCTAGATCTCTTAATGGCCTCCCTCATTCTTTTCTTCCTGAAATTCCATCTGTTTCTTTCACATCAGTTCTTGATTTTCACCTGGAATGCGTAATTTCTATGACTTTGGACAATAGACTTTGTCTATTCCTCTATTTATTTATAAAGGACTTATTTGTTTATTAATTTATATTATATATATTTATTTATTTATTAGGAATTTAGTGATATCTAAGGCCCTTTCCAAGTTGGACATCCAACTTTGATATTTTGAATTCTATGAGTCTTTCTTAGCTCTGACACTTTGTCCTAAAGGCACTCCCATTTCTGATATTCTCTACACTAAAGTCCCTCTCAGCTCTGACATTCTCTGTACTGTACTAAGGCCTTTCTCAGCTCTGATAGCCTCTGTTCTAAGGTCTCTTTCTAGCTCTCACATTCTGTATTCTAAGGGTCCTCCAACTCTGTTCTAAGGTCTCTCCCAGTTCTGACACTCTCTGTTCTAAGCTCTCTCCCAGCTATGATATTCTCTGTTCTAAGCTCTCTCCCAGCTCTGACATTCTCTGTTCTAAGGTCTCTCCTGGCTCTGACAGTCTCTGTTCTAAGGTCTCTCCCAGCTCTGACATTCCCTGTTCTAAGCTCTCTCCCAGCTCTGACATTCTCTGTTCTAAGGTCTCTCCCAGCTCTGACATTCTCTGTTCTAAGGTCTCTCCCAGCTCTGACATTCTCTGTTCTAAGGTCTCTCCCAGCTCTGACATTTTCTGTTCTAAGGTCTCTCCCAGCTCTGACATTCCCTGTTCTAAGGTCTCTCCCAGCTCTGACCTTCTCTGTTCTAAGTTCTCTCCCAGCTCTGACATTCTCTGTTCTAAGTTCTCTCCCAGCTCTGACATTCTCTGTTCTAAGCTCCCTCCCAGCTCTGACATTCTCTGTTCTAAGGTCTCTCCCAGCTCTGACATTCTCTGTTCTAAGGTCTCTCCCAGCTCTGACATTTTCTGTTCTGATGCCCCTTCCAACTGTGAAATTCCATATTTTAAGGTCCCTTCCAGCTCTGATGTTGTATATTCTAAACCTCTCTTGGCCTTTCCAGCTTTCTCAATGGACAAAACCTAAGATCTGGAGCCAGGTCATCTTGGTTTAAATCTGTCTTATGACCCTGAACAACACACTTTCCTGTTCTAGACCTCAGTTTCTTTGTAGCCTCAGGAGATTGGATGAGATGATCCCAAAGGTTTTAGGGTGGGAAGGAGCCTCGGTGGCTCTATGGGAATCCCTTTTGCAACCCTCCGTCCCCCCAAAAGATAGTGGCCAAGGTCTTCCATAAAAGACCTCCGGGGAAGGGGGAGCCCAAACTCCTTGGGGGCCTGCCCCTTCCTCTTTGGGGCAGCTCTCATTCTTAGAAAGGCCTCAATGAACAGTTTTCCCCCCAGCACTGCTGGTTCTTCCCTCTGGGGCCAAAAGGGACAAGTCTAATCCTTCTTCTACGTGACAGCCCCTCAAACACTTGAAGACAGCTCTCATGTCCCACCTGTCTTCTCTTCCTTCTGATAAACATTCCCGGTTCCTTCAACTAATTCTTAGAGCGAATGAATGGTCGTCAGACCTTCCCTGTCCTGGCTGCCCTCCTTTGGATCCTCTTGGGACATTTTCCATCCTAAGCTGTCTGCAGTTTGTCAATGTCTTCCTTAAATGTGGCTGCTACATATAACATTCCAGATTTGAAAGGCTCCACCAATGAAAACCTACTAGAGTTTGGGGAGTTCTGTCTTGCCTTCTTTCCTCACTTTCTGGGGGGCATTTTTGTTTTCAGGGGGAAGAAAGTAAAAATATGACAGAATTTTGTTTTGAAGGATGAGAGGTCTGGACCTATGATTTCATATGTGTGCAGGGAGGGTGTGTGCTAGAGACTGTTTGAATCAGCTAAAGCTGATTGTTAAATTTTCATGATGAGTGTTTACGCCCTGGAAATCAGCAAATGATAGAAATCAGGGTTTCATTGATTATCTGGATTTAAGAAAATGATGAAGGAAATGTGAATAACACAGATTACACTTCAATGGGTGTCCTGTGCACATTTTCTTGTAGAGAGTCAATTGTTAAATATTTTGACTAGCAGACCTTTGTGTGTAAGTAACTCCTCTGATCTAGATTTTTAGTTCATTTATACTAGGGTATAAGTCATCTGACCTCCCCCTTTAGGAGAAGTCCAACTAGTCTCCTGGCCCATGATTCATCTAAAACTATAGTTTTAGAGAGCTGTCTGGTTCACTGATTTGGTCAAAGTCAACTATTATGTGTCAGAGGCATACCTTGAACCTAGGATTTCCCAATTCTAAAGCTGGCTTACTATCCACAATAACATACTAGTCCTCTAGACAACACTTAGGTCTATCTTTATTTATTTATTTATTTATTTATTTATTTATTTATTTATTTACTCATTTATTCATTCATTCATTTATTTATTCATTCATTTATTCGTTCATTCATTCATTTATTTGTTCATTCATTCATTCATTTATTAATTCATTCATTCATTCATTTATTTGTTCATTCATTCATTTATTTGTTCATTCATTCATTCATTCATTTATTCATTCATTCATTCATTCATTCATTCATTCATTTATTTGTTTGTTTATTTATTTATTTTGAGAACCCTGACCTTCCATCTTGGAATCAATTGATTCCAAGGCAGAAGAGTGGTGAGGGCTAGTCAATGGGGGTGAAGTGACTTGCCCAGGGTCACCCAGCTAGGAAGTGTCTAAGGCCAGATTTGAATTAGGCTTATTTTTTAAAACTTTGCAAAGCACTTTGCCTCCCACAGCCTCATTTGTGTCTCACAAAGTCACTGGGGGTTGAAACTGATTATTACTGTCCACATGAGGAAACTGAGTCAATTAGAGGTTAAGTGACTTGTCCAAAGTCTCACAGCTAGTATGAGTCTTCATTCCAAGTTCCACACTCTTGAGAAAATAGATCTAGAGCTGGAAAAGAACCTTAGAAGCAATCAAGCCCCACCCCCTCTTTTTACAGAGGAGGAAATTGAATCACACAGAGGTCTGAGGACTTGAAGTTACACGGCTGATAGGAATTTGAATCAAATACAAGTCTTCCCTTCATTCCAAGTCAGGCACTTGTGGGATCACAGAATTAGGGCTGAAAAGGATTTCAGAGGCCATTGGGTTCAATCCTCTCATTTTACTGATGAGGAAACTGAGGCACAATGAAGATGAAGTGACTTGCTCAGTAACGCTACCTTGGAAGTGTCTGAGGAGGGATTTGAACCCATATCTTCTTGATGTGCAGTTCACAATTGTCAGGAACAGTTGTATCTCAGGTTCTCTGGCACCTGTGTGTGGCAGGAGTGAGAGGCCTGTCAGACGTCCGAAGCCCCTTCCTAAGGGCTAACTACTCTGTTCCGGTGTCAGAGCAGACAGGGACATGGGATGGGGGCAGGCCTCTGGAGCACCCTGGAGGCCCAAGGGGATGAGCCCTGCCCCTCTCCCTCCCTCTCCAGGGTCCCTAAATGTCACCTGCCTCGGTGTGTTGGGGAGGGGGTGCTTGTCATCAGGAATCCGGGAGCCCTGCTCAGGTTCCTGCCCTCTGGGGGAGGGATGGCCTCCTGCCTCCCCGTAAATCCTGAATTAATTAATCACTGGAATCTCCTCCACTGCATGAAGGGCCTGTGTCATTGGGCCCTCAGTGAGAATTGCAGGGATTAGTTCGTGGCTGGAGGGAAGGGGGGGGCATGACAAGGGTCTCAGCTTTCACCTTCAGGAGAAATCCAAACTGGCCCCTTGGCCCCCACCCTCCTGCTCTCCGGCCCAACAATCCCTTGTTCTTACAAGGGGCATTATCCGCTCTAATCCCTGAGGAGGCCTGGCTGGCGGGCGGGTGGGCAGGCTCTGAGGGGTGCAGGCCCAGGCAGTACCTCCCAGTGTGGACAAGGCCGAGAGGTGGGGGCCGGGGGGTGGGAAGGGTGGAGAGAGGACTCCTGGGCTTGCCCGACTGGACTTCTCATTCATCGGACTGAGGGACCTGATCTAGGCAGGTGGGCTCTGACAGGAGAGGAAACATCCTCCTGGACAACTTTCTTTGTGTTTGTATCAGCATCCTTGGAAGCACACAGAAGGCGCTTAAAAATGCTTATTGCCCGGAGTCTAGGCTAGGAAGGGCTTTGAATGCCAAACAGAGGATTTTGTATTTGTTTCCAGATGTCCGAGGGGGAATGTGAACCCAAGGCTTAAAGCTCTCTTTGGGATCCCTGAGAGATGAAATGACTTGCCCAAGATCATATAGCCAGAATGTTTCAGAAATGGGAGGATTTGAATCCAAGTTTTCCTGACTTCTCTATCCACCATGACACACTTCCTTTCTGGCACACACTTGGGGATCAGTAAATGCTTGTTTGATTGGGTTGTATTAGAGTCAACAAAAATTGAAATCCATAAGATTTAGTATCCAAATGGATCAGAGGGTTAAAGGAGAAGGAAAAAACATCAAAGAAAATGCTAAGATTTACCAGTAGGAGAGAAGGGATGTTAGAGACAGAAAGAGTGAGGCCAGAAAGAAGAATGGGTTGGGGGAGAAAGGTAATGAAGTCAAATTTCTGGTCCTTAGAGAGTTCGCTGAGGAGATTGTAGGTTCTTCGTCACTGGAGACATCAAGGCAGAGGCTAGATCTTTGTCTGGGAAGGAGTCCTCCCATGACAGGAGGCTAAATGATTTTGACCAAAAGGTCTGATCCATTTCAGGGCTCTCACCTTTGTATGGGCGCCATGTTTTAGGAAGGATGTTGATAAGCTGAAGAAAGGCCAGAGGAAAGTAAGCAGGATGATGAAGGGCCTTGAGTCTATGCCATATGAGAATTATCTGAAGAAACTAGAGGTGCTCAGCCCTGAGAAGAGAAGATGCAGGGGTGCTCTGATAGAGGTCTTTGCATATTAGAAGGTTCTGTCATATAGAAGAGAGATTAGAGTTGTTGGACTTGGGGGCAGGACTAGGCAGCGGGATAGAATCTATAAAGAAGCAAATATATGCTGAAGGTAAGGAAAAGTTTTTTGATTTTGTGATTCTATGATTCTATTCCTAATGACTGGAGATAATCCCCAAATGGAGATATGAAATGGGTTCTCCATCCCTGGAAGTCTTTAAGAGAAGGAACAATGACCATCTGATAGACTGTAGAAGGGATTCATGGTAAAATATAGATGGGCTAGCTTGGATGACTTCCTCATCCTGTTTACTTCCTGTAAGTGACTTTGAGTAACTCACAGCCTTAGTTTCCTCATCTATAAATGGAGGGGATTGATTTTCCTTCCAGTTCTAAATGTGTGACCCTTTGTGGCCAAGTCACTTCCTCTCTGAGGTTCTACAATCCCAAGAAGACATGATTCTGTGACTCGAGATCATAACATGTTAGAGCTGGAAGAATCCTTAGAGAACACTTCATTTCTCTTTTGTTTTCAAAGAGGACCAATGACATGACAGGGTGATGTCTTGATTTGCAATGTGAATTGGATTTAAGTGAGGCAGAGTTACCCAAAGTTGTCAACCTCACTGTCTGTTTCAGAGTCATCAATCAAAGCCCAGCACATGGCACATGTGCTGTGGATGTCTGTGGCTTTTCTGATGTCTGACCAAGTTCTAGGTGCTCAATGGACAAATTGTTCCACCAGGCAAAGTCCTGCATTAGACACTTTCTTAACTCACTGATAGTTCAGAAGCCTGTTGATTATCCTTGACTTATGAGTCCAGTGATTCTCCAAGCGTTTGCCAGGGTACATTAGAGTATGGCTCATTTCTGTTCAATGTACTTCAATTTGAACGGAACTTACACTGTCCACCAGCATCCCTAAGTCTTCTTTGATGTGCTGTGATTCCTCAGAGCAGGAGGAATATATATAATATTATGCCAGGAACTAAAAGGTTTGATATAGTCAGATGGCCTCATTCTACAGAAAAGGAAATTAGGTTTCAAAGAAGGCAAATGACTCCACAGGATCACACATATACATATAAACATTTAAAGTATACATATGTAGATAGATATATGTATATATACACATATATGAAAATTTAGAGCTGGTAGTGATCATCGAGTCCCATGGGATCAAAATCAATTAGAAAATGGAGCCACTCATCCACATATAAGAATATTGTGGGCTACATAATGACTTAGAAAAACACATGCCAATATTCTGTGTTCTATTGCATTTTTATTTATTTTGTTAAATTTTGCCCATTTACATTTTAATCTGATCCAGGTTTGCTGTTTGACTCCTCTGATTCTAGGCCAAGTCTCTCTCTTCCCCTCTTTAGAGATTACTTTGGATTCATTACATATTTTTCAGAGACTTATGTAAGAAGTGGGGAACTATCCCATGTGTAGGATGCATTAACATATTTAGTGAATACAATTCCCTATGTGGATTAGGCTGGGAAGCCTGCTTTTGGGAAGAGTTGAGATGGTGTGTAATGGAAGTGCCTTATAGAGACTTTGGAACATGAAGAGACATTCTGTAACGGGCTCTGGTCTGCTGGTAAATGAACGGCACAGTCTCTTTGATTGATTGTAGCTATGGAACCAGAAAGTATGTATGTGGGTTCCTTCAAAAGGTCTAGGCTCTCTCCTGGTGGACCTCTGCTCCTCCTTTGACTGCTTTATTGTTGCTAATCTAATGAGAGAATTCTGTAAAGGGGAAAGTCTTGGGCTGTCTCTTTGAGATCAACACATGACTGTGAAAACAAGCCTCCATCTTTCATCTTGGCATTTGTTTTGGGGTTTATGGTGGAAAAATTGGAAGCTGTGACCTTGTGAATTTCAAAAGGTCACATGTGAGAGAAAGAGAGAAGGAGGGGGAGGGAGAGGGAGAGAGACAGACAGACAGACACAGAGAGAGAGAGGAAGAGAGAGAGAGAGAGAGAGGGAGGGAGAGGGAGAGACAGAGAGAGAGAAGAGGGAGAGAAAGAGAGAGGAGACAGAGAGGCAGAGAGAAAAAAGAGAGACAGAGAGAGAAAGAAAGAGAGAGAGGAGAGACAGAGAAAGAGAAAGAGAGGAGAGAAAGAGACAGAGAGAGGGAGGGATAGGGAGAGACAGAGAGAGAGAGAGAGAGAGAGAGAGAGAGAGAGAGAGAGAGAGAGAGAGAGAGAGAGAGAAGAGAGAAAGAGAGAGGAGACAGAGACAGAGAGAGGGAAGGAGAGAAAGAGACAGACAAAGAAAGAGAGGAAAGAGAGGGAGGAGACAGAAAGAGAGAGGAGAGAGAGAGAGACAGAGAGAGGGAAGGAGAGACAGAGACAGACAAAGAAAGGGAGGAAAGAGAGAGGAGACAGAGAAAGAGAGGAGAGAGAGAGAGAAAAGAGAGAGAGAAGACAGAGAGAGAGAGAGAGAGAGAGAGAGAGAGAGAGAGAGAGAGAGAGAGAGAGAGAGAGAGAGAGAGAGAGAGAGAGCAGGCATCTGGGCATTGAGTACCTGGATTCTGCAGCCAGCTCACCACCAATGCCCAGAGGAACAGCATGTAATCGTCAGGACCCAGCCTAGATATCGTTGAGAAGAGGGCCTCATCCCAGATTTTGGCCATATCTGGACATGAACCCAGTGGGAAAAAAACTAGGCTGAGTTTTAGGGTGCTCTCTTCAGAGGCCGAGAGTGTGCTCTAAGGGGGGGATGTTTTGTGTTTTAGTTGCTGTACCTTCAAAGCAAAAATTCCTTGGTTGAATAGAGTGGGGAGCTCATCACTGCTGCCTGAGAGTGTGAGGGAGAATATCACGAGCTGGTAGCATTAGAGAGGAGATGTCCCAAACCCCTCGGAGGCTCTCTGGAGGACCCTGACAAGTGGCCCGACTCTGAGATGGACAATCCAGAGAGTACTTGATCCATCTACATGGGACAGAGGGAAAGTGTGGAATGGCCTCAAAAATCAGGAAGATGTAGGTTTTAAAGAGCCTCTGATCCAAGCTGGCTGTGTGACCCTGGGCAAGTCTTTTAACTTCTGAGTGCTCTAGAAAAGAGCTGTTTAAGAGTATAGATTGCTGAGAATGTGGACTGGTAAAGGAAGTTGCTCCCCCAGGAATTCGGTCCAGCAGCAGGATTGCAGGAGCCGGCCCCGTGTCGCTATACTTCCATTCATACAGGGTGTCTCTCCTAATGAATGGGAGCCCTTTGTGAGCAGAAATTGATTGGGGTCTTTTGTCAGTATATCCCTAGAGCCTTCCTCGGGCATACTAAGGGCTTCATAAGTGTTGAATCAAATTGGATAAAGATGAAGAAAATGGGTTCCGAGGAGAGGACAGGAAGTGACTTGTCTAAGGCCATCTAGATTTTTATGAACAGAGCTGGGCATTGGAATCCTGATCTTATCCTTCCCACAGAGTTTCTCTGATAGTCTATGGCAAGTCTTTGTTCCCTAGGATTGCCAGGCCTACCTCCTAGGGCTGTGTCCTACCTATATAGTTGTGGCCTGGGCTCTCTGGGGCCCCTGACCTCTGAGGGCTCCCATGCTGGCGAGAAGGTGGCCCTGACCCAACTCACAAAGGGCCGGTGTGTCCAGCTGGGAGGGGCACTGGCCGCTGGTCCCACTCCGAAGCCAGGGATTTGGCTCTCAGAGTGAGTAGCAGACAGAATGGCCCTTTCTAAAGTTTCCTTTTTAATTAGCAGGCCCAGCTAGGCCACAAGGGGGGCTTTTGTTGGCTTTAGCCGGGGAGGGGCTTTAGCAGTGCAGGCAAGAGTGGCAGCAGGGGGGGCTCGGTCTGCAGTGTGGTCCCCCTGTAACTGTAACCAGTTCTGCCTCTTTAGGTCCCAGAATAGAGGAGGAGGAGGGGAAGCCCAGAGGAGGTGGGGAGAGAGAGAGCGAGATGAGTGGAAAGGATGGGTGGGATAGTTAGAAGAGAAGAGAAGGGATTTGAGGTCAGAGGATCTTGAGTGATATTCTGGTTCTGCTATACCTAGAGCAAGTCACTGGCCTTTCCAGAACTTCAGTGTAAAATGGGGGGGGGGGTCTCTAGAGTCTTTCCCAGCTCTGATACCATTTATTTTAAGCCCATCCCCCCAGCTCTGACATTCCATGTTCCAAGGGCCCTCTCAGCTTTGACTTCCTAGAACCTTCCCAATAATATGTTCTCTTTGTTCTAATACTCCTCAAAGCTCTGACATTCTGGGTTCTGAAGTCCTCCCTAGCTCTGACATTCTCTGTTCTAAGCTCTCTCCCAGCTCTGACATTCTCTGTTCTAAGCTCTCTCCCAGCTCTGACATTCTCTGTTCTAAGCTCTCTCCCAGCTCTGACATCCTCTGTTCTAAGCTCTCTCCCAGCTCTGACATTCTCTGTTCTAAGTTCTCTCCCAGCTTTGACATTCTCTGTTCTAAGGTCTCTCCCAGCTCTGATATTCTCTGTTCTAAGGTCTCTCCCAGCTCTGACATTCCCTGTTCTAAGGTCCCTCCCAGCTCTGATATTCTCTGTTCTAAGATCTCCCCCAGCTCTGACAGTCTCTGTTCTAAGGTCTCTCCCAGCTCTGACATTCTCTGTTCTAAGGTCTCCCCCAGCTCTGACAGTCTCTGTTCTAAGGTCTCTCCCAGCTCTGACATTCTCTGTTCTAAGCTCTCTCCCAGCTCTGACATTCTCTGTTCTAAGCTCTCTCCCAGCTCTGACATCCTCTGTTCTAAGGTCTCTCCCAGCTCTGACATTCTCTGTTCTAAGTTCTCTCCCAGCTTTGACATTCTCTGTTCTAAGGTCTCTCCCAGCTCTGATATTCTCTGTTCTAAGGTCTCTCCCAGCTCTGACATTCTCTGTTCTAAGGTCTCTCCCAGCTCTGACATTCCCTGTTCTAAGGTCTCTCTCAGCTCTGACATTCCCTGTTCTAAGGTCTCTCCCAGCTCTGACATTGTGTTCTAAGGTCTCTCCCAGCTCTGACATTCTCTGTTCTAAGGTGTCTCCCAGCTCTGACATTCTGTGTTCTAAGGTCTCTCCCAGCTCTGACATTCTCTGTTCTAAGGTCTCTCCCAGCTCTGACATTCTCTGTTCTAAGGTCTCTCCCAGCTCTGACATTCTGTTCTAAGCTCTCTCCCAGCTCTGACAGTCTCTGTTCTAAGCTCTCTCCCAGCTCTGACATTCTCTGTTCTAAGGTCTCTCCCAGCTCTGACATTCTCTGTTCTAAGGTCTCTCCCAGCTCTGACATTGCCTGTTCTAAGGTCTCTCTCAGCTCTGACATTCCCTGTTCTAAGGTCTCTCCCAGCTCTGACATTGTGTTCTAAGGTCTCTCCCAGCTCTGACAGTCTCTGTTCTAAGGTCTCTCCCAGCTCTGACATTCTCTGTTCTAAGGTGTCTCCCAGCTCTGACATTCTCTGTTCTAAGGTCTCTCCCAGCTCTGACATTCTCTGTTCTAAGGTCTCTCCCAGCTCTGACATTCTCTGTTCTAAGGTCTCTCCCAGCTCTGACATTCTGTTCTAAGCTCTCTCCCAGCTCTGACATTCTCTGTTCTAAGGTCTCTCCCAGCTCTGACATTCTCTGTTCTAAGGTCTCTCCCAGCTCTGACATTCTCTGTTCTAAGATCCTCCCCAGCTCTGATGTTCTTGGTTCTGAGACCTCTCTCAGCTCTCACATTCTGGGTTCTAAGAACTCCTAGCCCTGACATAATAAAATGTGTTTGTGGGCCTAGCTGAAGCTTGACCATCTTAGCAACAAGAGTGAACATGGGTAATGAAAGGCATGTTGTATTTGGAGACAGCAGCCTCCTGCTTCTTACCATCAATATGACCCTGAGTAATGCTTCATTTCTGGACCTCACTTTCCTCTGCTATTGGGTTCTGCACTTTTTGATGGCTTCTAGGAACCTCTTCTGTGCTATCCCCTCTCATTGAGAGCAATGGTCTTTACGCCTTAGAATCATAGGAGCTAAAGGTAGAAGGACCCTTGGCAAAAAAAAAAATCTAGGATTTAGAGCAGGAAGAAACCTTCATGATTATCCAGTCTAGTCTCCTCATTTCATAGACAAGGAATGAAAAACTAGGGAGTTAAGGGACCTGCCTCAGTTCCAAAAGCTAAAAAATATCCAAGGTGGGATTTGAACCCAGGGCCTCTCACTCCAGTACAAGAGTTCATTCCATCCTAATGCGGATTTCCAGCTCTTCTCTCTGTAGCAACCCCACCTCCCCAAGATGGTAGCCCAACAGAGACAGTGATTGAAGACTGGGCTGCAAAGGCGCTGACGTGTGAAAGGGGTAGCAGGTGTAGGCAGAGGAGGCGGGCACGGAAGCTCCTTCACAGACGTCTGCCAGGAGCTTCAGCTGGGCAACAAGTTAGATTGGAGTCTGCAACCCGATCTCCCAGCCCAAAGGCCAGGGCTATTTTGGGGTCAGCAGTGGGAGGCTGAGGCTGGGGTGGGGCTGCCTCCTCCCTCTCCCGTCTCCCTTATCTTAGGGGATCTTAGCTAAGAGGATTGGGCTGGTATCTGGGTGAGGGCACCCCTCTGCCAAGTGAGGAGGGCTAGGAGGAAGCAGGAAGAGTAGGAGCATGACTGTAGGTGGGACTACAGAGTGGGGAGCAGTCAGTCCTGGTATAGCTTAAAGCCTGGTGGAGGGACAAGAGCCTTGGCTTCTTTATCCCAATTCGATTGCTCTCTATCTAGTAGACCTTTTTCTGGACCTTGGTTTTCTTATCTGTAAAATGGAAATTTCCTACCTTAAAAAGCTGTTGTGAGGCTCAAATGGGATGATGGATGGGGAACGACCATTGGATTCAAATCTAGACCTAAGAGGAACCTTAGAGATCACCCAGTCCATTTGACAAATAAGGAAACTGAGGCCTAAGGAAGTAAAATGTCTTACCTAAGGGCAAACGAATGTGTGGCAGAGACAGGATTTGAACTCCGGTTTGACTTCAATAAATTATATTATATAAAAATAAATAAACACATGCTTTTTAGAAGATTCTTTCCAGGATGGCACTGCCTTCCCACCCCAACTCCAGTCCAGTATCCTTTCTAGGTACCATATATTTGTGAGCAGTTATAGGAATAGTTATAGGAATATAGGATAGGAAGGAAGGAAGGAAGGAAGGAAGGAAGGAAGGAAGGAAGGAAGGAAGGAAGGAAGGAAGGAAGGAAGGAAGAAAGAAAGAGAAAGAAAGAAAGAAAGAAAGAAAGAAAGAAAGAAAGAAAGAAAGAAAGAAAGAAAGAAAGAAAGAAAGAAAGAAAGAAAGAAAGAAAGAAAGAAAGAAAGAAAGAAAGAAAGAAAGAAAGAAAGAAAGAAAGAAAGAAAGAAAGAAAGAAAGAAAGAAAGAAAGGAAGGAAGGAAGGAAGGAAGGAAGGAAGGAAGAGAAAGAAAGGAAGAGAAAGAAAGAAAGAAAGAAAGAAAGAAAGAAAGAAAGAAAGAAAGAAAGAAAGAAAGAAAGAAAGAAAGAAAGAAAGAAAGAAAGAAAGAAAGAAAGAAAGAAAGAAAGAAAGAAAGAAAGAAAGAAAGAAAGAAAGAAAGAAAGAAAGAAAGAAAGAAAGAAAGAAAGAAAGAAAGAAAGAAAGAAAGAAAGAAAGAAAGAAAGAAAGAAAGAAAGAAAAAGAAAGTCACTATTTGGAGACCAGGATTTGAAGGATGGTAAAGAGAGTTTTCCAGAAGAGGTATAATTATGCATTTTTAAATCTAGGGTAAGTTGAGGCAGGGCAGGCGTGTGTGTGTGTGTGTGTGTGTGTGTGTGTGTGTGAAACTTGACCAAGGTGGAGCTACTGGGTAAGTGAAGCATGTTTCAGGCCACCTCAAGATTTCTAAGCCCCTTAAGGACCCGGTGACCTGTAGGGAGCACCAGGAGTTAGGTAGATGGCCCCTGGGGAGGAGGAGCAATAGTTTCTGGTCATTGCTGTTGCACTTTGACATTGGGGCATGGCTTTGCATTACAGGAGTGGAGAATCGCCCAAGTGGGATTTGAGTGTGGTGAGTTCAATTTATTGAGTTTGACTGGAATTCTGCAGTGGGAGGATGGAGTGGTGAAGCAGTTCCTCTAGCTAAGGTCCTCTTTGAGCTGAGACAGTTGGTGAGGCCAGATTATGGGATGGTCTCTGCCTGTCTGGGATCATGGAGGCCAGTGCAGCTGCTGTGGGGTTTCAGTTCAGTCTGGTAGCCTAAGCTTACTCTGTAAGGGACAGGAGGCTACTATGTGCTTTCCCCCCTCATCTGGACCAGGTTTCCATCGTTGGTTCCCACTTGGCCCCAGAGGATAGCCCTGGGCTATGCACCCCAGGTCTTTGAGCCAGGAAGCTAGGCCTTTTGGTCATCTGGGCCTTTCTGAAATTGTTCTGACAGATGAGGAGAAGGAAGGAGGCCAGATTCCCACAGAGAAGCTATTCTTTGCTGGCAAACCCTCTTGGCATTGCCCACTTGACTGGGTTCTGGGAAGGACACCGGGCCACTGCCTGGGATAGCGGGAACATCTGGGAGGCTGATATCCAGCATGGGTGGGCGCTAAAGCTAGTAGCAGACTGTGTGGGGTCCTAGGCCTTCTGAGGTCTAGGCCTTCTGTGGTCTTTCAGGAGAGCTATAGTTAGTTTACATTGTGGTTATGGTGGAGAGAACAGGAAACTTGGAGTTAGAGGACCCGAGTTCAAATCCCAACTCTGCCACTTAGTCCTTTTATTTTTATTTTTTACATTTTAAAAATTTTAGAATGTGTTTTTCCATAGTTACATGATTCATGATCCCCTCTCCTCCCTCCCCTGTCCCAGAACTGATGAGCAATTCCACTGGGTTATACATGTATAACATGTATACATGTTCAAAAATTATTTCCATGTTATTCATATTTGCAACAGAGTGATCCTTTAACATCAAAACCCTAATCATATAGAACCACATGATCCATCATATGTTTTTATTCTGCATTTCTACTCCCACAGTTCTCCCTCTGGCTGTGAACAGCATCTTTCTCATAAGTCCCTCAGAATTGTCCTGGATCATTGCATTGTCACTAATGGAGAAGTCCATTACATTTGATTGTACCACAGTGTATCAGTCTCTGTGTACAATGTTCTCCTGGCTCTGCTCCTCTCGCTCTGCATCACTTCCTGGAGGTTGTTCCAGTTCACATGGAATCCCTCCAGTTCATTATTCCTTTGAGCACAATAGTATTCCATAACCAACATATACCACAATTTGTTCAATCATTCCCCAATTGAAGGGCATCCCCTCATTTTCCAATTTTTTGCCACCACAAAGAGCACAGCTATGAATACATATTTTTAAACCCTTGCCTTCCATCTTAGAATCAATAGTGTGTATTGGTTCCAAGGAAGAAGAGTGGTAAGGGCTAGGCAATGGGGGTTAAAAGACTTGCTGGGAAGTGTCTGAGGCCACATTTGAACGCAGGACCTCCCATCTCTAGGCCTGACTCTCAATCTACTGAGCAACCCAGATATCCCCGTATGAATATTTTGGTACAAGTCTTTTTCCTTATTATCTCTTTGGGGTACAAACCCAGCAGTGGTATGGCTGGGTCAAAGGCCAGGAATTCTTTTAAAGCCCTTTGCACATAGTTCCAAATTGTCCTCCAGAATGGTTGGACCAATTCACAACTCTACCAGCAGTGTATTGGTATCCTGATTTTGCCATATCCTCCAACATTTATCACTTTCCTTTGCTGCCATATTGGCCAGTCTGATGGGTATAAGGTGGTACTTCAGAGTTGTTTTAAATTGCATTTCTCTAATCAGGAGGAATATAGAACACTTTTTCGTGTGTTTATTGATAGTTTTGATTTCATCATGTGAAAACTGCCTATTCATGTCCCTTGACCATTGGTCAATTGGGGAATGACTTGATTTTTTGTAAATTTGACTTGGTTCCTTATATATTTGGGAAATTAAACCTTTGTCAGAGAGTTTTGTTATAAAATTGTTCTCCTACTTTGTTGCTTTCCTTCAAATATTGGTTGCATTGGTTTTGTTTATACAAAGACTTTTTAATTTGATATAATCAAAGTCATTCATTTTACATTTTGTAATGTTCTCTATCTCTTGTGTGGTCTTAAATTCCTTCCTTTCCCACAGATCTGACAGGTATACTAATCTATGTTCACTTTACTTATTTATGATTTCACTTTTTATATTTAAGTCATATACCCATTTTGAATTTATGTTGGTATAGGGTGTGAGATGTTGATCTAAACTTATTTTTTTCCACATACTGTTTTGTCAAATAGTGAGTTCTTGTCCCAAAAGCTGGGATCTTTGGATTTATTGAACACTAGCTTGCTGAGGTCATTTACCCCTAGTCTATTCCATTGATCCACCCTTCTGTCTCTTAGCCAGTACCATATTGTTTTGATGGTCACTGTTTTATGGTACAGTTTAAGATCTGGTGCTGCTAGGCCACCTTCCTTCACATTTTTTTTCATTATTTCCCTTGATATTCTTGATCTCTTGTTCTTCTAGATGAACTTTGTTATTTTTTTTTCTAATTCTATAAAAAGTTTTTTGGTAGATTGATAGGTATGGCAGTGAATAAGTGGATTAATTTGGGTAGGATTGTCATTTTTATTACATTAGCTCATCCTCCCCGGGAGCAGTTAATGTTTTTACAGTTATTTAGATCTAGTTTTAATTGTGTGAAAAGTGTTTTGTAGTTGGATTCATATAATGCCTGTGATTGTCTTGGTAGATAAATTCCTGAATATTTTATATTGTCTAGGATGATTTTAAATGGAGTTTCTAATTCCTGCTGCTGGGTTGTGTTGGAGATATGTAGAAATGCTGATGACTTATGTGGGTTTATCTTGTATCCTGCAACTTTGCTAAAGTTGTTGATTATTTCCACTAGCTTTTTAGTTGATTCTCTAGGATTCTTTAAGTAGACCATCATCTCATCCTTAAAGAGTGATAGTTTAGTCTCCTTGTTGCCTACTTTAATACCTTTGATTTCTTTTTTCTCTAATTGCTACTGCTAGTGTTTCTAGTACAATGTTAAATAATAGCAGTGATAATGGGCATCCTTGCTTCACTCCTGATCTTATTGGGAATTCATCTAGTTTATCCCCATTGCAGATGATATTAGTTGCTGGTTTTAGATATATACTGTTTATTATTTTTTAGGAAAGACCTTTCTATTCCTATACTTTCTAGTGTTTTCAATAGGAATGGGGGTTGTATTTTGTCAAAGGATTTTTCTGCATCTATTGAGCATAATCATGAGGTCTCTGTTGGTTTAATTATTGATATGGTCAATTATGCGGATAGCCACTTAGTACTTTTGCAATTGTAGGTTTTTATTTTTTCTCTCTAGGCATCAGTTTCCTCTTTTGTATCATGAGGGTTTTGGACTGACTGATTTCTGAGGTTCAGCCTTATTCAAACATTCAAAGATCCTTTAAGGCCCATCCTAACTCAGACACTGTTCCAAGGCTACTTTAAATGATGAAATTCTAGGTTTTAAGGACCTTTCAAGTCCTCAGCTCTGACATTATGTATTCTAAGATCCCTCCCACCTCTGACTTTCTATGTTCTTATGGTTCTATGTCTGACATTCTTTATTCTAAAATTCTAGATTTGAAAGTTCCTTCCAGCTTGATGGTCTATGTTCTAATATTCTAGGTTTGAAGACTTTTTCCAATCTGATACTCTGTGATCCACAGCTACTTCCAGCTCAAAAATTCCATGTCCTTATGGGACCTTTCCAGCAATATCTGAAGAGCCCAAGAATGAAGGGAATAGCTGTAAGAATTGTTCTCTTGCTGTTTCTTGCCCATGGACCTGGTCTCCCTAGTGAGGCTAGCAACTTTGAGAGGACGAATACCGCGTCTCCTTCCTCTCTTTTAATCATCACGTGGCTCAGAACAGAGCTTTCCAAAATGGCAGGCACTGACTATTCATTTGTTGAATGAACAGATGTCTGAATGAACAGGGGACAAATTGAATATTAGAATGTCCCAGCTGTAAGAGACCATAGCAATTATCTGGCCCAATGGCCTTATTCTTACTTTCCAAGACCTTTGCCTTTTGTCTTAGAGTTGATACTAAGTATTGGTTCTAAGGTAGAAGAGTAGTAAGGGTAGGCAATGGCATTAACCCATTGTGACTTGCCCAGGGTCACACAGCTGGGAAGTCTCTGAGGCCACCATTTGAACCCATGTCAAGGCCTGACTGTGTATCCACTGAGCCACCCAGCTGCCTCTCCATTGTCCTTATTTTACGGGTAAGGACACTGAAGCCCAGCAAAGGAACAGGCTTGTCTCAGATCAGGAAGTGAACTAGTGTTCGAGGTGGAACAAGAGCCCGGGCAAGGGATCTTTCTTCTCCATTCCAGTGGATGTCCCTGGGCCACTGCTAAAGGCTTGGATATCCTTGTTACCAGGTAGGAGGGCCCCTCCGATGCTTTAAAATCTCAGGGGGACACGCCAACCCTGCGGGGTGGCTCTCTCCACAGGAGAAACCCGGGCTCTGTTGGCACTGGCTCTTCAGTCATGAGATTCTGCAGAGACATTCTGACAGGGCAGCGGATGCCAGCGCCAATTGTCCTGGACCTTCATCTGACCACCTGCTCCCAGCAGTGCCGGCATTGTGTCAGGGTCCAGACCTCTGAGTGGTTGCCAAGGCAGACCCTGCAGAACAGAGGCGTGCTCAGCATCACGTCTGCCCTCTCTTCTGTGGCTCAGATGCCCGAGGTGGCCCAATAAATCACTCACCCTCTCTCTGCTGCCCTGGGTGATGGCCTGCTAATGTGCTCAGGATGCCTCGCTACTCCAGGAAAGCCTTGCGGATGCCTGATCACGTAAGCCTCTGCTCTGGGCTTGGAATGCAGGAGAGCATGGGGCAGACAAGGATGTGTCCTGGTGCCATTGTTTTCTAGTCAGATCAGCTGTGGGCACAGATGTGTTTGCCTCAAATACAGAGCATTGGGTTTCCTCTGGGCTCCTCTAACTGAAATGAAGCTGTTCCAGCAGGGTCGACAAGTCACGTGAGCAAGGATTGATGAAACACTATGTGCCTAGCACTGTGCTAAGGGTTGGGAATAAAAATAGAAGACAGTAGGAGGACAAGTCTTGTCGTCCAGGAGCATATATCCTAATGGAGAAAGATATGGATTAAAGGGGGCTATCTAGGGGTGTGTGTGTGGGGGAATATGTGAGAGAAGGAAGCAGAACTGGGAGATGAGGGGAAGAAATAAACATGAACTGACTGGTTAGAATAAAGGGGCCAGAGAGGTGGAGGGATCTGCCAGGGTGAAAAACGAAAAACAGATAATCCCCAAACCTACTCTATTTTGGAGGGGAGCACTGTGATAAACTTTCAGACACAGGATGTCAGAACTGGGGGGCCCTTAGAACAGAGAATGTCAGAGCTGGGAGAGACCTTAGAACAGAGAATGTCAGAGCTGAGAGAGAGCTTAGAACAGAGAATGTCAGAGCTGGGAGAGACCTTAGAACAGAGAATGTCAGAGCTGGGAGAGACCTTAGAACAGAGAATGTCAGAGCTGGGAGGGAGCTTAGAACAGAGAATGTCAGAGCTGGGAGAGACCTTAGAACACAGAATGTCAGAGCTGGGAGAGACCTTAGAACAGAGAATGTCAGAGCTGGGAGAGCCCTTAGAACAGAGAATGTCAGAGCTGGGAGAGACCTTAGAACAGAGAATGTCAGAGCTGGGAGAGACCTTAGAACAGAGAATGTCAGAGCTGGGAGGGAGCTTAGAACAGAGAATGTCAGAGCTGGGAGAGAGCTTAGAACAGAGAATGTCAGATCTGGGAGAGACCTTAGAACAGAGAATGTCAGAGCTGGGAGAGACCTTAGAATGTCAGAGCTGGGAGAGACCTTAGAACAGAGAATGTCAGAGCTGGGAGAGACCTTAGAACAGAGAATGTCAGAGCTGGGAGAGACCTTAGAACACAGAATGGCAGAGCTGGGAGAGACCTTAGAACAGAGAATGTCAGAGCTGGGAGAGACCTTAGAACAGAGAATGTCAGAGCTGGGAGAGACCTTAGAACAGAGAATGTCAGAGCTGGGAGGGACCTTAGAACAGAGAATGTCAGAGCTGGGAGGGAGCTTAGAACAGAGAATGTCAGAGCTGGGAGAGAGCTTAGAACAGAGAATGTCAGATCTGGGAGAGACCTTAGAACAGAGAATGTCAGAGCTGGGAGAGACCTTAGAATGTCAGAGCTGGGAGAGACCTTAGAACAGAGAATGTCAGAGCTGGGAGAGACCTTAGAACAGAGAATGTCAGAGCTGGGAGAGACCTTAGAACACAGAATGGCAGAGCTGGGAGAGACCTTAGAACAGAGAATGTCAGAGCTGGGAGAGACCTTAGAACACAGAATGGCAGAGCTGGGAGAGACCTTAGAACAGAGAATGTCAGACCTGGGAAGAGTCTTAGAACAGAGAATGTCAGAGCTGGGAGAGACCTTAGAACAGAGAATGGCAGAGCTGGGAGAGACCTTAGAACAGAGAATGGCAGACCTGGGAAGAGTCTTAGAAAAGAGAATGTCAGAGCTGGGAGAGACCTTAGAACAGAGAATGGCAGAGCTGGGAGAGACCTTAGAACAGAGAATGTCAGACCTGGGAGGGATCTTAGATTCCAGAATGTCAGATTGGAAGAGACCTTAGAATACAGAATATCAGAGCTGGGGGGCCCTTAGAAGTCAGAATATCAGAGCTGGGGGGCCTTTAGAACCCAGAATGTCAGACATGGGGTACCCTTATAAACTTAGAACACAGATTTTTTTTTAAAGTCCTCACCTTCTATCTTAGAATCAGTACTGTGTTCCAAGTACTTCCAAGGCAGAAGAGTGTTAAGGGTTAGCCAATAGGGGTTAATTGACTTGCCTGGGGTCACCCAGCTAGGAAGTGTCTGAGGCTAGATTTGAACCCCAGACCTCCTGTTTCTCAGCCTGACTCTATCCACTGAGCCATCTAGCTGCTCCCTAAAACACAGATTTGGAAAGGAGCTTAAACATTGAACATTAAAGGCAGAAGGGATCTAGAACACAGAATGTCAGAATATAGAATATTAGAACAGAAAATGTTTAAATGAGAAAGGATCTCAGAGATTCTTCCTCTGTCTCTTTCTCTCTCTGTCTCTCCCTTCTTTCCTCCCTCCTCTTTCTCCTCTCTGACTCAGCCTCTTTTTGTCTCTTTCAAAGATTGTGAGTTTCCCCAATAGAACCCTCCCAAGCAATGAGGAAAGTACACCAGGAATATGGATCTGAAGCTGGGTGCTCCATTTGGTCCAATTCCCTTGGTTTGTGTCTATGAATTTGGTGGTGGGCTGGGGAGGGGGAATGGTAGAGGCTGGGGTCCACTGGGTTTGGGTGACTTTTCATGGAGGAGAGATTTACACCCAAGTCCTCTGGCATGAAGGTCAAACTTTTTTCACTGAACTCTGCTTCCTTCCCCATCTCCTCCCAACTTTTGATGAATAGTCTCTTAAGAGCATGGACACGCCTTCCTCCTGGAATGAAACAGAGGGGATATAGATTCATTTCAAGGAACAACTCTTAAAGAATCAATGCGCCTTTCACACTTTGTCTTCACCATGTGAACCTTTTATGTTTCGATAATAAATATTAGTAGTGATCGTGAATCAAATTGAATTAAAATCTTATATTTTCCAGGAAGATAAAAGGCTTCTGAAAACTTAGAAGAAATAAAAATGGAAAGGGAATTGGAAGACCCAGGAATAAGTTATAGGGTTACCTTTTTTAAAAATTCCTTTTTCTATGGCTCAGTTTTCAAATGAAGGGTTTAGAACAGATAGCTGGGTTCTAGGTTCCCCAGAGCTCTGGAATTCTATGTTCTAAGATGCCCTCCAGCTCCAATCTCCTATGATTCTAAAAGTATCAAATTTTTAATGTCCATGTTGCTATTGGTTTTTGTATTTTAAGAGAGGGTCTTAAATATGGCAATATTCAACCAAAAAGAATGAATCTCTAATGGTAGAAATTGGGAACAACAACCCCTTCACACCTCTCCATGGTCCGTCTCCTTCTAGAGATATAGTTGGACTGAGGCAACTTTTCAGTCTTTTCCCTCCTTTCTTCTTCCCATTCTAAGTTTATTGACCTCTCCTTGCTCTAGCTTCTGGCCTTACCCCATCTAAGTAATGATTACTTAGACAGGGACCAAACCTAGTTATTTATGACTTTCAGAAGGTTCTATCCCATCATGGATCCTTAAACCCACAGGAAATGAGAAAATCTAGAGGCAACTTGGCTGGCTATGGTAACACCAGTCAACAGAGAACCTGGAGCAAGCAACTTCAAACAGGAAAAGGGACAGCTCCAGGGTTGGGAATGGATTGAGGTGGGGGGAGGTGGAAGAGGAGAGAGGTCAATATGGTAGGGTAGGAAGAACAGTAGACTGGGGGGTCAGGAGACTGGCTTGAAGGCCTACCTCTATCATTGTCTCACTGGGTCAACTTGGGTAATTTCCTTCCTCTTTGGGTTACAGTTTCTAGCTCTGACATTCTATGTTCTAATATTCTGAATTCTAATATCCCTTCTAACTCTGCTATTTTATGGTTTTACTTTCTGAGTCCTAGATCCCTTCCAGCTCTGATATTAGAACATTCTTTGTTCTAAGACCTTCTAATTCTGATAGTCTAACACTTTATGTTCTAAGATCCTTTTCAAGTCTGATAATCTGTACTCACACACTGTTCTAAGGTCCCTTCCAGCTCTGACATTCTGTCGTTCTATATCTTATTTGCTGAAGGAGTTTTCAGGAGGAAATTTGAGCCACAGGGAAACATCAGTGTTTCTAGAGTCAAGTGAATCTACTTTCAAATCATATATTTGTAAGGACTTCAGCAAATTACTTAGCTATGTAACCATGGGTAATTTACTTAATTTTTCAAGTCTTCTTTTCTCATCTCAGAAATGAGGGGGATTAGACAGCTGATCCATGAGGTTTTCTCCAGCTCTAGATCTGTGATCCAATGGGACCAAGATCAAAATTTGCAACTTGACTAGCTTGCTAAATTCATGAAGATATGGGGAAGAATGCAATCTAGGTAAGCTCCTTCACATCCCTTTTTTGGAGAGAGGGAGAACTCAATCCCTTTGACCCAGCACTTAAATAATCCTCCTTTCTCTTTTTTTCTTCTTCCCCCTATCTCACTTAAATGATTCTTTTCTTCCTGGATAGAGTGCTGAAGTCAGGAGGACCTGAGTTCAAATCCCATCTCAGACATTAACTTGACTCTGGGCAAGTCATTTAACCTGTTTGTCTCAGTTTCCTTATCTATAAAACGAGGATAGTCATAGCATCTATCCTCCAGGTCTGGTGGTCTATCTACCTATCTGTCAATCTATCCGTCTATCTATCTATCTATCCATCTATCTATCTATCTATCTATCTATCTATCTATCTATCTATCTATCTATCTATATCTATCTATCTGTCTGTCTATTCATCTGTCTGTGCATCCGTCCATGCATCTGTATGTCTATTCATCCATCCATCTGTCTATTCATCCATCCAAACATCCAGCCATCCATTGATCCATCCATCTATCCAACCACCCATCCATCCATCCATCCATCCATCCATCCATCCATCCATCTATCCATCTGTCTGCCCATCCATCTGTCTATATATCTATCTGTCCATGCATCCAACTGTCTGTCTGTGCGTCTTTCCGTCCATCTATTTGTCTATTCATCCATCTAACCATTCATCTATCTGTCTGTCTGTCCATCCATCCATCTGTTTATCCATCTATCCATACAAACATCTAACTATCCATCCATCCATTTATCCATCCATCCATCCATCCATCCATCCATCCATCCATCTATCTATCTATCTATCTATCTATCTATCTATCTATCTATCTATCTATCTGTCTGTCTGTCTGTCTGTCAATCCATCCATCTATCTATCCATCTATCTGTCGACTTATCCATTTATCCATCCATCTATCTAGTTCATATGTCATTTGCATGTTGTTTCCCCCTTTTGAATATAAGCTCCCAGAGGTCAGGAGAATGTTTTTTTTGCCTTTTTAAAAACAATTTCTATCCCAGGCACTTGGTACAGTGCTTGGTATGTGTCGGTGCTTACTAAATGCTTGTTGGCTTGACTGAACTTGTTATCCTCCCTCTGAGGCCCCTGCCTGACAATGAGAATGGGAATTGGGGAAGAAATCCCAGAGGGGGTATTACAAGTACATACACGTCTCAACTCCTTAGTAGACTCTGCGTCGATTCAGGAGAAGTCAGAAGACCTCCCAGCTGTGTTATATGATGCACCATTTTTTTGGACCTTGGTTAAATTGTCAAATATCATATGCTTTTCAGTTGGAAACAACAACAACAATAAAACCTTGGGGATCACTTGGTTCAACCCTGCTCATTTGACCGCTGAGAAAACTAAAACCCAGAGGGGCGATGTCCTCTAAGTCCAAGGTCATACAGAAGTTAAGTATCAGAGTCAGAATTTGAACCCAGGTCTTCTGACTACAAATCTGTGTTGCCCCTCTGGGCCTAATTGTCCTTCTTTGTCAAAAGAGGAGGTTGGGTGAGGTGGTCCTTTTCAGTTCTATTTTCCCTGGTCCTAGTCTCAGGAGGCATTTTGTTTTGGGGCCTGGGAGTCCTGTCCAGATTCTCTGAAACCCGCAGGTCGGTCACCTCACTCCAGGGCAGCCTAGGTGACAAAAGGGTTGGATGTGTTCTCTGTAGACCAGGGGCCTAGACTGGCTCCAATTTCTAGGCCCTGTGCAGGTGCACAACATGAAAGCCAGGAAGGTATCCAATAACAGATTTCAAAATACCCCCAAACGTGTTTAAAATAGCTAGTCAGGGGTCTCTGAAAAGAGGCAAAACAGGTCCTGAAAATGCCAGAAAGTTACCCAAGGGATGATGTGGTGGGAAGCAAGGTAGACGGAGGGTCACAAAATCCTGGGTTTGAGTTCTAACTCTGCTGCTAATTTACCCTGAGATCTTGGATTCACCTTTCAAAGCCTCAGTTTTTTCATCCTTAAGTTGGGGATAATACAACTTGTATATCTCAGGGTCATTGTGAGCATTAAGTGAACAAGCCTTAAAGGATTATGTACATTTTGGTAATAATTATTTAACTATGTGTGACCCTGGGCAAGTCACTTGACCCCCATTGCCTAGCCCTTACCACTCTTCTACCTTGGAGTCAATACACAGTATTGACTCCAAGACGGAAGGTAAGGGTTTAAAAAAAATTATTATTTAACTAAACTGAGTGCCAGGCCTGGAGTCAGGAAAACTTGTCTCTGACTTCAAATCCAGCTTCAGACATTACTAGCTGTGTGATCCTGGGCAAGTCTCTTCACCCTGTTTGCCTCAGTTTCCTCATCTGTAAAATGAGCTGGAGAAAGAAATGGCAAACTACTCTGGTATCTTATCTGTGTGATCCTTGGTGAGTCACTTTACCCTATTTGCCTCAGTTTCCTCATCTGTAAAATGGGCTGGAGAAGGAAATGGCAAACTACTCTGGTATCTTAGCTGTGTGATCCTGGACAAGTCTCTTCACCCTGTTTGCCTCAGTTTCCTCATCTGTAAAATGGGCTGGAGAAGGAAATGGCCAGCCACTCCTGTATCTCTGGCAAGAATACCCCAAGTGGGGACACAAAGAGTTGGACATGTTTGAAAAAGGACTGAACCACAATTAGTTCATCAGATTAAGGAGCACCTAGTGAGGAATTCTCTCTATCAGTGAAGATTCTCTCCTTTGAAATTATTTCAGAGAACCACTTGGGGACCCTGAGCAGCTGCTGACTTACCCAGGGTCCCAAATGTATGAGATATGACTACCTCCAAATATTATCATTATTTTATCCCTTACCTTCTATCTGAGTACCAGTTCTAAGATGGAAGAGGGGCAAGGGCTGGGAAATTGGGGCTAAGTGGCTTGTCCAGGGTCACAGAGCTAGGAAGAGTCTCGGGGGAGGATTTGAACTCAAGTCCTCCCGACTCCAGGACTGGCACCCTATCCGCTGTGCTCCCTAGATGCCCCTTAGATTATCTCAGAGAGGTAGTGTGTCATAGGGGGGTAGCAAGATGGCTTTGGTGTCGGGAAGAAGCTAAACACCTATTTTTGTGATTACAGATCTTGCAGGGTTCCCAGGCAACTCTCTAAGACTGAGATGGAGAGCGTGTACCCATTTGAACTAGTAGAGAATTTCCACACTGGCCATTCTTGATGTCAATGACATCACAGGTATGCTTAGAAAAATCAACAGACATTTGATTCTGATCTCTTTTGAGCCCAAGTTGCAAAGCCAGCTTTTCCCTGAGCATTGACTGCTCTGCCCCTGCCACTGCCCAGATGGTGCTGAGGATTCAGTGGCAGAGGAGACTCCAGGGAAACCAGGGAAACCAATCCACTCGGCTAGCCTGTAGGAGACACATTCTCCAGACACTCGGTCCATGGGCCCATCCATCCAGTGCTAAGACAAGGAAGTACTCCCAGCAACAACCGTCCCATACAAAGCGAGCCTTGTACATCCTACGAGGAACTCAGCCCACTGACAGCCATTGACAGTGCCCTGGGCAGGAGCTTTCTGGGAAATGGAGTTGGTGTGTGGCAATACCCAGATGTAAGGTGGGAAGGAGGAGGAAGAGGGGAACGGGAAGAAGTCCCAGGGCCCCAGCTGAGGGGCATTCATGATTCAGCCTGCTTTAATGAAGACAAACCTGAATCTGGGATCAGAAAAGTTGAGTTGGATCTCCAACAGTTCGCCTGACCCCTTGAAACCTCCAGGTTTGCTTTTTCTTACGTATAAAATTAGGGAACTGAACTGTTAGGGATTCTTACCTGGGGGCCCATGGTCCAGTTCTTTTAATGGTTTAATATTTAGGAATAATATTAATAAAATTAATAATTAAATTTTAACATTTTGGTATTTATATTAATAGTTAATAAAATTAAAATATTGGTATTTTGATCATAATAACCATATTTTTAAAAAGCCTTACCTTCTGTCTTAAAATGTATTGGTTCCAAGGCAAAAGAGCCATAAGGGCTAGGGCAGTGATGGCAAACCTTTTAGAGATGGAGTGCTGCCCCACCCCCAGACACCATGTGCCATGCTATCCACCCCTTACCCCAGACAGGGGAGGGAGGAAGGGCTCCCATTGGGCTGCTGGGTGGAGGGGCTGGTGAAGTGAGGAATGTTCCTAGTGAGTATAGAGAGGGAGAAAGGAGTGGCCCAAGCACTCTGCTCCCCTCTAGCTCTGCCTCCTGTGAGCTGCCCACCTTCCCTCCATGCATTTCTATTGGGCTGCTGGGCAGAGGGGTGGGAGATGTGAAAAAATATCATCAGGCACCATGGAGAGGGGGAGGGGAGCAGCTCCACCTGAGTTCCTCCACCTTTCTAGTAACAAACTCTGGTGTGGGGCGTGGAGCGGGGGAGTTGTGTGTCCACAGAGAAGTCACTGTGTGCCATAGGTTCACCATCACTGGGCTAGGCAATGGGTATTAAGTGACTTGCCTAGGGTCATCTAGCTAGGAAGTGTCTGAAGCAAGATTTGAACCCAGGACCTCTCATTTTTAGGCCTGGCTTTTAATACATTGCACCACCCAGCTTTCCCTGATAAAAGAATTTCAATAGAATTTTTTTTCTGTCTTAATCATATATATTTATTGTCATATGTCTATAAACATTCTGAGATGGGGTACATGGATTTCACCAGACTGACCAAGGAGACCAGGATACAAGAAAAATGAAGAACCCCTAGATTAGGGATCTCTCAGGTCTCTTCCAGCTCTGTCATTCTATGAACTCTATGAATCAGCATCCTTTCTCCTTCCTGGGCCTCAGTTTACTCATCTGTAAAACAGAGAACATGGACGAAATAGTTTCTAGAGTCCCTTTGGGTTCCACAATGATGATCCTAGGCCATCCTAGCTGAAGTGAGGGAAGGGAAGGCAGAGAGGTGTTCTTGGGGGACATTTCTCTGGGTGGTGAACCCTGGTATTAAGTTGGGGTGTGCTCATGTGTCACTAGGGGATTATTGGGAGCGGGGAGTGCCTGTGAATTCCTGTATCTGCCTGTCTGAGATGTAATAAGCTGTCTGGGTGTGAATTGTCAGGGGGCAGGGGTGTGTTCCCTACCAAGGAGGATCAAAATGTATAGCTGGGAGGGGGCGGTGGTTTGGGGAGGGGTTGGATTCATGGTTCTTTTGACATATCTGAGATGAAGTCCACAGAGAAGGGAGATGGACTGTTGCCAACAGACCAGAACCTGCACATCCAAATGCACGTTGCCCCTTTCCAGCAATCTGCTTCGGAAGAGCATACATTGAGTCCTGCAACATTCTTAGAGGAGTCTTTTGGGGATTGCCTTCTACGGATCAGTTATGAGACCCAGATCTCATTATATAGAGTGACCTTCAAACTCCGGTACAGTAATCAAGTAAGACCCACCATTCCGCGCCCCCTGCCCAGATGTGGCCTGGGGTGAATAACACATTTCTAGGATGGTCGAATCAAAATGGACTTTAAAATGTAGCATTTTATCACATGGCATAAAAGAGCTGAAAAGGGTTCTGCCTCTTGATAGCTCAGTAATCTTGGACAACTGAGACTCAGTTATAACCTGGGTAAAATAAGGGGGTTGGACTAGATTGCTTCTATGATCCCTTCCTGCTCTAAATCTATAGTTATATGATACTATAACCTTAGAAAAAAGAATGATAGTGCTGAGACGGCCCTTAAAACACAGACTGCCAGAGGTGGGACGGTCTTTAGGACATAGAATGTCGGAAAGGACTGGAACTTAGAGCACGGAACATCAGCTCTCAGAGTGGAGGAGGGATTGTTCCATTATTCCAGAGATTGTTCCAGGGCCCTTAAACATAGAATCTCAGAGATAGGAGAGTCCTTAGAATAGAGAAAGCCAAGGTTGGAAGGGTTGTTAGAATTTGGAATGTCAGAGCTAGGAGGAGTATTAGAACCCAGAATGTCAGAGCTGGGAGAGATCTTAGAACAGAGAATGTCAGAGCTGGGAGAGACCTTAGAACAGAGAATGTCAGAGCTGGGAGAGACCTTAGAACACAGAATGTCAGAGCTGGGAGAGAGCTTAGAACAGAGAATGTCAGAGCTGGGAGAGAGCTTAGAACAGAGAATGTCAGAGCTGGGAGAGACCTTAGAACAGAGAATGTCAGAGCTGGGAGAGACCTTAGAACAGAGAATGTCAGAGCTGGGAGGGACCTTAGAACAGAGAATGTCAGAGCTGGGAGGGACCTTAGAACACAGAATGTCAGAGCTGGGAGAGAGCTTAGAACAGAGAATGTCAGAGCTGGGAGAGACCTTAGAACACAGAATGTCAGAGCTGGGAGAGAGCTTAGAACAGAGAATGTCAGAGCTGGGAGAGACCTTAGAACACAGAATGTCAGAGCTGGGAGAGACCTTAGAACAGAGAATGTCAGAGCTAGGAGAGAACTTAGAACAGAGAATGTCAGAGCTGGGAGAGAGCTTAGAACAGAGAATGTCAGAGCTGGGAGGGAGCTTAGAACAGAGAATGTCAGAGCTGGGAGAGACCTTAGAACAGAGAAGGTCAGAGCTGGGAGAGACCTTAGAACCCAGAATGTCAGAGCTGGGAGAGACCTTAGAACACAGAATGTCAGAGCTGGGAGAGACCTTAGAACAGAGAATGTCAGAGCTGGGAGAGACCTTAGAACACAAAATGTCAGAGCTGGGAGAGAGCTTAGAACAGAGAATGTCAGAGCTAGGAGAGACCTTAGAACAGAGAATGTCAGAGCTGGGAGGGAGCTTAGAACAGAGAATGTCAGAGCTAGGAGAGACCTTAGAACACAGAATGTCAGAGCTGGGAGAGAGCTTAGAACAGAGAATGTCAGAGCTAGGAGAGAGCTTAGAACAGAGAATGTCAGAGCTGGGAGAGAGCTTAGAACAGAGAATGTCAGAGCTGGGAAAGAGCTTAGAACAGAGAATGTCAGAGCTGGGAGAGACCTTAGAACAGAGAATGTCAGAGCTGGGAGAGAGCTTAGAACAGGGAATGTCAGAGCTGGGAGAGACCTTAGAGCAGAGAATGTCAGAGCTGGGAGAGACCTTAGAACAGAGAATGTCAGAGCTGGGAGAGAGCTTAGAACAGAGAATGTCAGAGCTGGGAGAGACCTTAGAACACAGAATGTCAGAGCTGGGAGAGACCTTAGAACAGGGAAGGTCAGAGCTGGGAGAGACCTTAGAACAGAGAATGTCAGAGCTGGGAGAGATCTTAGAACAGAGACTGTCAGAGCTGGGAGAGACCTTAGAACAGAGACTGTCAGAGCTAGGAGAGACCTTAGAACAGAGAATGTCAGAGCTGGGAGAGACCTTAGAACAGAGAATGTCAGAGCTGGGAGAGAGCTTAGAACAGAGAATGTCAGAGCTGGGAGGGAGCTTAGAACAGAGACTGTCAGAGCTGGGAGAGACCTTAGAACAGAGAATGTCAGAGCTGGGAGGGTCCTTAGAACAGAGAAAGTCAGGGTTTCAAGGGTTGTGAGGACCTGGAATGTCAGAGCTGGGAGGAACCTTCAAACATGGAATGCTCAAAACGGGAGGAACCTTCGAGACTATTCAGTCCGGCTCCCTTAGGAGGAGGGAACTGAGGCTCAGAGACTGTGGCTTTTCTGGGGTTGTAAGTAGCAGAATCAGGACTTGTCCCAGGTCTGCTGACTCCATCCCTGGAGCTCTTCCTAGGTGTTCTCTCCCTTCTGAGGTGGGGAACGTGAGTGTGGAGGAGTCCCTGGGCCGGGTGTGAGTGGCGGGTGCCTGTGGGTGTCCATTTGAAATCAAATGTGTGTCTCTGTGACTAGAAGTGTGCAGGGTGTGTGTTCGGTTCCTTGGAATGTCAATTGAATCGGGGAAACCCCTCCCTGCCTTCGCCCCCCGCCTTTCCCTCTTGCAGGTGGGCGCAAACAAGTTGTGGCATCCCAGGCCGTGCCTTGCAGGGACAGGCCAGCTGCATGGAATTCACAGCTCCTTCGCCTGCCTGCCCCCCACCCCACCCGCCCTTCCTCCCTCCGATGAAATGTCGGTAATTTAATCTGTAGCGAAGCTCCGTGCCCTGGGGGAAGTTGGCACCATCAGGGAGGGCCAGCTGAAGGGAGTGTGCATGAGTGTGAGAGTATGTGTGTGTGTGTGTGTGTGTGTGTGTGTGTGTGCGCGCGCACTGTGGAGACGGAGGAGGGAAGACGTTGCCAGGTGTGATATCAGCAGTTCCCTTTATATACGGTGCTTTTAATATATATCCCCATTTTATGGAGGTGGAAAGCGAGGCTTAGAGAGGGCACCATGTAGGTCAGTGCCACTCTCACAGGGGAGAGAAGGTTCCTTTATGGTCTCTGTATCCCCAGGACCCTTTCTGAGGATGTGAATCCTTATTAAATGTTTGTTGCTTAACTGACTGACTGAAGAGATAGTTGAACCCAACACCCTCCGTGTAGGCCTGGCTGAGGAAAATGAGTCTCCAAGAGCGTTGCTGGCTTTTCCCAAGGCCTCTCTGAATGAGTGTCAGAACCAGGCCTCAAGCCCGATCCTGAGCTTCTGACACCATTGGCCTTTTCCTATGGGCTCAGTCATGCACAGGCCATCCACAGGCCCAGGCCTGCCACTTGTCACGGCTCTATATTCAGAGGCTGAGAATTTTGCACCTGGAAGGGCCTAAGAGGCTCTGGGATGGACAGCTGGGCTTTACTAATATAGGGAGCATTGAAGGAGAGATAGGGAGGAAGGAGCAAGTCAGACACTGAGCTTTCTGGCACAGGTTCCTGGCCAGGAAGGAAGTGGTTCAACAGAGCGGTATATATATCTAGGAAAGAAAAGGTCCCAATAAAATTGGTACGAAGTAGGGAGAATCTTGCAGCTGATTGTAATGACTGAATGTCAGAAATCAGAGGGTCCCTTGAACAGGGAATGTCAGAGCTGGGAGGAACTTTAGAATATGGAATGTCAGAGCTGGGAGGGACCTTAGAACAGAGAATGTCAGAGCTGGGAGAGACTTTAGAACAGAGAATGTCAGAGCTGGGAGAGAGCTTAGAACAGAGAATGTCAGAGCTGGGAGAGACCTTAGAACAGAGAATGTCAGAGCTGGGAGAGACCTTAGAACAGAGAATGTCAGAGCTGGGAGAGACCTTAGAACAGAGAATGTCAGAGCTGGGAGAGAGCTTAGAACAGAGAATGTCAGAGCTGGGAGAGCCCTTAGAACAGAGAATGTCAGAGCTGAGAGGGAGCTTAGAACAGAGAATGTCAGAGCTGGGAGGGACCTTAGAACAGAGAATGTCAGAGCTGGGAGAGACCTTAGAACAGAGAATGTCAGAGCTGGGAGAGACCTTAGAACAGAGAATGTCAGAGCTGGGAGAGAGCTTAGAACAGAGAATGTCAGAGCTGGGAGGGAGCTTAGAACAGAGAATGTCAGAGCTGGGAGGGACCTTAGAACAGAGAATGTCAGAGCTGGGAGGGACCTTAGAACAGAGAATGTCAGAGCTGGGAGAGAGCTTAGAACAGAGAATGTCAGAGCTGGGAGAGAGCTTAGAACAGAGAATGTCAGAGCTGGGAGGGAGCTTAGAACAGAGAATGTCAGAGCTGGGAGGGACCTTAGGACACAGAATGTCAGAGCTGGGAGAGACCTTAGAGCAGAGAATGTCAGAGCTGGGAGAGACCTTAGAATATGGAATGTCAGAGCTGGAAAAGATCTTAGAACAGAGAATGTCAGAGCTGGGAGGGAGCTTAGAACAGAGAATGTCAGAGCTGGGAGAGACCTTAGAATATGGAATGTCAGAGCTGGAAAAGATCTTAGAACAGAGAATGTCAGAGCTGGGAGGGAGCTTAGAATATGGAATGTCAGAGCTGGAAAAGATCTTAGAACAGATAATGTCAGAGCTGGGAGAGACCTTAGAATATGGAATGTCAGAGCTGGAAAAGACCTTAGAACAGATAATGTCAGAGCTGGGAGAGACCTTAGAACACAGAATGTCAGAGCTGGGAGAGATCTTAGAACAGGGAATGTCAGAGCTGGGAGAGACCTTAGAACAGGGAATGTCAGAGCTGGGAGAGACCTTAGTACAGAGAATGTCAGAGCTGGGAGAGACCTTAGAACAGAGAATGTCAGAGCTGGGAGAGAGACCTTAGAACAGGGAATGTCAGAGCTGGGAGAGACCTTAGAATATGGAATGTCAGAGCTGGAAAAGACCTTAGAACAGATAATGTCAGAGCTGGGAGAGACCTTAGAACACAGAATGTCAGAGCTGGGAGAGATCTTAGAACAGGGAATGTCAGAGCTGGGAGAGACCTTAGAACAGGGAATGTCAGAGCTGGGAGAGACCTTAGAACACAGAATGTCAGAGCTGGGAGAGACCTTAGAACAGAGAATGTCAGAGCTGGGAGAGACCTTAGAACAGAGAATGTCATAGCTGGGAGAGACCTTAGAACAGAGAATGTCATAGCTGGGAGAGACCTTAGAACAGAGAATATCAGAGCTGGGAGAGACCTTAGAACAGAGAATGTCAGAGCTGGGAGATAGCTTAGAACAGAGAATGTCATAGCTGGGAGAGACCTTAGAACAGAGAATGTCAGAGCTGGGAGAGACCTTAGAACAGAGAATGTCAGAGCTGGGGGAGATCTTAGAACAGAGAATGTCAGAGCTGGGGGAGACCTTAGAACAGAGAATGTCAGAGCTGGGAGAGACCTTAGAACAGAGAATGTCAGAGCTGGGGGAGAGCTTAGAACAGAGAGTGTCATCAATAGAAATGATCTTATTAGGCCTGGATAGGGATTGCAAATAGTGCTTCCTAAGACTCTACTAATTGATGGACAGAACAGCCTCTGCCTGAGCGAGGAGAATTGGTATAAGAGGATTGATGGAGAAGGAAGACATTGTTCTCTCCACCATTGAGAAGGATCTTCTATAAAATGACTCAAGCTTGAAACTTGGGTTCAAGAGGATGTTAGAATATGGGGTGTTAGAATTATAAGGGGAGACCTTAGAGATTATCTAAGTTAAAGCCTTTTTGTACAGGGGAAGAACTTGTAACTGGGCAGATGACTGCTGCCAGGGGTCACGCGTCTAGTAGTACAAGTAGAATCTGGGTCCCCAGCTTTCAAGGGGGTTATTGGTTAAATATCATGTACTCAGCTGTGCTGTCTTTGAGAAGTGGAATTTCCAATTCTACCGGCTGCTCCACGGGTTTCTGTGACCCAGAATTCATGACGGAAACAGGCTTTAGCTTTTTGGCAGCCTAAATTTTAAAACTGGAAAGAAATCCAAGCAGTCCTTTGGTCCCGGCTGCTGCTTTTAAGCAGAAGGTTTAAACTAGTCAGAAGAGATATTTTCTTCTTCTTCTTTTTTTAAACCCTTACCTTCCATTTTGGAGTCAATACTGTATATTGGTTCCAAGGCAGAAGAGTGGTAAGAGCTAGGCAATGGGGGTCAAGTGACTTGCCCAGGGTCACACAGCTGGGAAGTTTCTGAGGCCACATTTGAACCCAGGACCTCCCATCTCTGGGCCTGACTCTCAATCCACTAAGTCACCTAGCTGCTCCTGAGATATTTTCTTCTTAACCTTCAGGGACGATTATTCCCTACTTTTCTGGGGAACATCTATCTATCTATCTATCTATCTATCTATCTATCTATCTATCTATCTATCCACCCAGTTATCTACCTATTTACCTATCTATATCTGTATATGTATGTTTGTGTGTGTGTATTTGTGTATTTATTTCACCCCTCATTGATGACTGAAAAAGAGGCTGCTATAGTTCAGTGGTTAGGACACTGGGCCTGAGGGAGATCGAGAAAATCTGAGTTCAAATCCAGCTTCAGACACTGCCTAGCTGTGCAGCCTAGGGCAAGTACCAACTCTGCATGCCTAGGAGGCAGCTAGGTGGACCAGTGGGTAGAAAGCTGGGTCTGGAGATGGGAAGATCTGAGTTCAAATTTGGCCTCAAACACTTACTAGTTGTGTGACCCTAGACAAGCCATTTAACCTTTGATTGCCTGATACAAGAGCCCAGCTGCCTCCAGCAGGACAGGGTTCCAATCCCAGCCCTAACTCTGTGTTGCCTGACTCTTCCTTGGGCAAGTGTTAGTGTAGCCATTGAGCCTCAGTTTTCTCTATAAAAAATGAGAGGATTAGATTAGATCTCTGAGGTCCCTTCCTCCTCAAATATTTTAAATGAGGCACATTTAAGCTTGGCTGTTAAGGAATACTTCTAAAAATGAGAGCTTTCCAAAAATAGATGGGCTGTCTTTGAGATAGTGGGTTCCTTCTCCTTGGAGGAAAGAGAAAGAGTATGACTTAAGTACCAACTATGTGCTAAGCACTTCACAAAAAGTATCCCTTTTGATCCTTGAAACAACCCTGTGAAGTAGGTGCTAATATTATCTCCATTTTACAGATGAGGAAACTGAGGCAGACAGAGGTGAAGTGACTTGCCCAGAGACACAGGCAGTAGGTGCGTGCCCTTTATCGATTGAGTTCTTTGGAGGTCTTTAAGCAAAAGCTTGATAAGTCTTGCCAGGTGTGATATACACAGAGAATGAATGAGTATTCACTTGCAGTTTGGACTAGCTAGTTTCCTTTTGACTGAAATTCTGTGGTTTTGTTGTTGTTGTTCTTCTAAGGCATTTTCAAGCTCTGGCATTCTGTATTCTAAGGTCCCCCCCAATCTCTGACATTCTTTCTTCTTAGACTCTTTCCAGCTCTGAGAGTGTATGTTCTAAGACTCTTTCCAGCTCTGACATTCCCTCTTCTAAGACCCTTTCTAGATGTGACATTGTGTGTTCTAAGACTCTTTCCAGCTCTCACATTCCCTCTCCTAAGACCCTTTCTAGATGTGACATTATGTGTTCTAAGACTCTTTCCAGCTCTGACATTCCCTCTCCTAAGACCCTTTCTAGATGTGACATTGTGTGTTCTAAGACTCTTTCCAGCTCTGACATTCCCTCTCCTAAGACCTTTTCTAGATGTGACATTGTGTGTTCTAAGACTCTTTCCAGCTCTGACATTCCCTCTCCTAAGACCCTTTCTAGATGTGACATTGTGTGTTCTAAGACTCTTTCCAGCTCTGACATTCCCTCTCCTAAGACCCTTTCTAGATGTGACATTGTGTGTTCTAAGACTCTTTCCAGCTCTGACATTCCCTCTCCTAAGACCCTTTCTAGATGTGATATTATGTGTTCTAAGACTCTTTCCAGCTCTGACATTCCCTCTCCTAAGACCCTTTCTAGATGTGACATTGTGTGTTCTAAGACTCTTTCCAGCTCTGACATTCCCTCTCCTAAGACCCTTTCTAGATGTGACATTGTGTGTTCTAAGACTCTTTCCAGCTCTGACATTCCCTCTCCTAAGACCCTTTCTAGATGTGATATTATGTGTTCTAAGACTCTTTCCAGCTCTGACATTCCCTCTCCTAAGACCCTTTCTAGATGTGACATTGTGTGTTCTAAGACTCTTTCCAGCTCTGACATTCCCTCTCCTAAGACCCTTTCTAGATGTGATATTATGTGTTCTAAGACTCTTTCCAGCTCTGACATTCCCTCTCCTAAGACCCTTTCTAGATGTGACATTGTGTGTTCTAAGACTCTTTCCAGCTCTGACATTCCCTCTCCTAAGACCCTTTCTAGATGTGACATTGTGTGTTCTAAGACTCTTTCCAGCTCTGACATTCCCTCTCCTAAGACCCTTTCTAGATGTGACATTGTGTGTTCTAAGACTCTTTCCAGCTCTGACATTCCTTCTCCTAAGACCCTTTCTAGATGTGACATTGTGTGTTCTAAGACTCTTTCCAGCTCTGGCATTCCCTCTCCTAAGACCCTTTCTAGATGTGACATTGTGTGTTCTAAGACTCTTTCCAGCTCTGACATTCCTTCTCCTAAGACCCTTTCTAGATGTGACATTGTGTGTTCTAAGACTCTTTCCAGCTCTCACATTCCCTCTCCTAAGACCTTTTCTAGATGTGACATTGTGTGTTCTAAGACTCTTTCCAGCTCTGACATTCCTTCTCCTAAGACCCTTTCTAGATGTGACATTGTGTGTTCTAAGACTCTTTCCAGCTCTCACATTCCCTCTCCTAAGACCCTTTCTAGATGTGACATTGTGTGTTCTAAGACTCTTTCCAGCTCTGACATTCCCTCTCCTAAGACCCTTTCTAGATGTGACATTGTGTGTTCTAAGACTCTTTCCAGCTCTGACATTCCCTCTCCTAAGACCCTTTCTAGATGTGATATTATGTGTTCTAAGACTCTTTCCAGCTCTCACATTCCCTCTCCTAAGACCTTTTCTAGATGTGACATTGTGTGTTCTAAGACTCTTTCCAGCTCTGACATTCCTTCTCCTAAGACCCTTTCTAGATGTGACATTGTGTGTTCTAAGACTCTTTCCAGCTCTCACATTCCCTCTCCTAAGACCTTTTCTAGATGTGACATTGTGTGTTCTAAGACTCTTTCCAGCTCTGACATTCCCTCTCCTAAGACCCTTTCTAGATATGACATTGTGTGTTCTAAGACTCTTTCCAGCTCTGACATTCCCTCTCCTAAGACCCTTTCTAGATGTGATATTATGTGTTCTAAGACTCTTTCCAGCTCTGACATTCCCTCTCCTAAGACCCTTTCTAGATGTGACATTGTGTGTTCTAAGACTCTTTCCAGCTCTGAGAATGTGTGTTTTAAGACTTTTTACAGCTCTGACACTCTGGGTTCTAAGGTTCTTCTTAGTTCTGAAATTCTATGTTCTAATATTGTTCCCAGTTTTGACATTCTGTGTTCTAAAGAACATTTCATCTCTAAAATCGTTGGTTGTGTGTGTGTGTGTGCATGCGTGCGTGCATATGTGTGTATGTGTGTGTGTGTGTGTGTGTGTGTGTGTGTGTAGTGTAGTATATTGGGGGGGGCCTGGAAGTTAGAAGATAAGATGGGAAGGGACCCACCACCCTTGCTGCTGCTTCAGCAGTCTGACCTCTGCAGGGGTTCAGGGCTGGGTTGTGGGGAAGGTGATGAGTCACAGTCTTGTTTGTGGCTGGGGAGCAGGCCCAAGCTCTCTCTGTCTCCCCAGGAAATGGACTGAATGAGGAGGGTGAGAGGGGGAGGAGAGAGGAGGTCTGGTGACGGAGAGATCAGCCAAGTCTCCCAGAGAGAGGGCAGTCCAGGGAACCAACAAAGAGGGAGCCCAAGGGGTGATGATCTTCACTCCCCGGATTCTTTCTATCGTCTAGGGCAAGTGGGGACTTCAGGTCACCTTACCTGGGCTGCCTTGTCCCCCCAGTCTACAGCCCCCTTCCCTCTTGTAGATAATCCCTGCAGCTGAGTCAGCTGCCTCCCTCCCTCCAGAGAGCCCTCCTCCTCCTCCTTCTCCATGTCCTCCTCCTCCTCCTCCCCAGTACAGAGATAAATATTTGTTTTTATCAGTGTAAATAGCCCTTCGTGTTTAATGAGCCGATTCCAGACCCATTTCCTGGTAGGCTTTGTGTTGGGGACTCTCTCGGGGGCTCAGGAGAAACCAAACCCAGTGCAGCTAATTGGGGAAATCCAGGTTGACAACTCCAACATTCAGCTGCTCTGGCTCTACTCACCTCCTGCCTCCCCCTGGCTCTTTAACCTCCCTACCCAGGAACTGGACAAGCTTCCAGCACTGGCCCAGGCTGGTCATTTCCTTTGGCCACCTCTCCTCCCAGGCCTGTCTTTCCTGAGCCCAGGAGCCAAGGAATGAAAGCATGCCTCAGCTGGAAGGGAGCTTAGAATGAATAAAGAATGTCACAGCTGGGAGAGACCTCGGAACAGAGAATGTCAGCTGGGAGAGAGCTTAGAACAGAAAATGTCAGAGCTGGGAGAGACTTTAGAACAGAGAATGTCAGAGCTGGAAGGGGACTTAGAACAGAGATTATCAGAGCTGGGAGAGACCTTAGAACAGAGAATGTGAGAGCTGGGAGAGACCTTAGAACAGAGAATGTCAGAGCTGGGAGAGACATTAGAACAGAGAATGTCAGAGCTGGGAGACACCTTAGAACAGAGAATGTGAGAGCTGGGAGAGACCTTAGAACAGAGAATGTGAGAGCTGGGAGAGACCTTAGAACAGAGAATGTGAGAGCTGGGAGAGACCTTAGAACAGAGAATGTCAGAGCTGGGAGAGACCTCAGAACACAGAATGTCAGAGCTGTGAGAGAGCTTAGAACAGAGACTGTCAGAGCTGGGAGAGACCTTAGGACACAGACTTCAGAACTGGGAGAGATCTTAGAAGATAGACTTTCAGAGCTGGGAGGATCTTAGAACACAGACTTCAGACCTTAGAACAGAGCTTAGAACAGAGAATATCAGGGCTTGGAGGGATCTTAGAACAAAACTAGGAGAAACCTTAGAACAGAGAATGTCACAACTGGAGGATCCTTAGAACAGAGAATGTAAGAACTTAGAATATAGAATGTCAATGTGAGAGAGGCCTTAGGATATAAAATATCAGGACTGAGAGGGGCCTTAGGACACAAAATGTCTATCAGAGCTGGAAAGGATCTTAGAATAGGGAATTTGTGAATTACAAGGAGTTTAGAGATCATCAAGTCTACTTCCTTAAGTTAAAAAATGGAGAAACTAAACCCCAGAGAGGGGACATGAGTTAGTAAAAATTATTTAGTGGAAAAGCTAGCATTGTAGCTCTGGTCACTGACAAAAAGCTCAAGGTCTTTTTATTATTCTCTTGTGGTCTTCTTCTCCCCACCTGCCTGCACTCTGAGACAGTCCTGGATGATCACCATAACTTAACTGTCCTGGAGAATCGCTTTTGGGCAGTGATGGCAAATCTATGGCACAGGTGCCAAAGATGGCACACGGGTGCCAAATATGGCACACAGAGCACTCTGTGGGCATGTGGCTGCCTCTCTCCTAACCACCACCTCCCCTTCCCCCCCAGTTCATTACCAGAAAGGCAGAGGGACTCAGGAGGAGCTATTCTCCTCCCCCTCCCCACCATGTCCCTCCACATGGTAAGGTGGACAGCTCACAGGGTGCAGAGCTGGAAGGGAGCAGAGCACTTGGACCACTCCCTTCTCCTTTTCTATACTTGCTGAGGATATTCCTCACTTCACCCACCCCTCTGCCCAGCAGCCCTATGGAAGCACTTTCTCTCTCTCCCCTGTGTGAGGTAAGGGAGGGGCAGGGCATTTGGTCTCTGGATGGGGGCTGGCACAGCACTTGATATGGGGGTGGGGTAAGGTTAGGGCCTGCCACTCCATCTCTAAAAGGTTTGCCACCACTGCTTTAGGGAAAGAAAATGGAAGGGAGGATTTAGAGCAATATGGGGTTGGCTTGGAACAAACCTCTTTCTCCTTCTTGAGGGTCCTGAGGTGTTTCACCTTGTAAAGGCCTACCCTTAGGCTCTAAACTCACCTGGGGCAGGCCTGTTCCAGGTGTTGATATACTTGCTGCTCAGTTCAACCTCATGGTCCCCAAAGTGTCTTGAAAACTTTCTGAAGGCTTTTCTGGAAGCTTGGTGACTTTGGATGGATTCTTTTTGCAAAACTACACTGCTTTGAGGGGGAAGAAAGGACAGAGCAGCCCCTTCCACCCCCAACTTCAAAATCCATTCATGCTAGTCCAGGCTCCCCCCAGAGTGGTAGAACCAAAAGCCCAATTTGTAAGTTTCTTATCTGAAAATCTTTTTAAAAATCAGGGCAGGGGACAGCTGGGTAGCTCAGTGGATGGAGAGCCAGGCCTAGAGATGGGAGGTCCTAGGTTCAAATCTGGCCTCAGACACTTCCCAGCTGTGTGACCCTGGGCAAGTCACTTAACCCCCATTGCCTAGCCCTTACCACTCTTCTGCCTTGGAGCCAACACACAGTATTGACTCCAAGATGGAAGGTGAGGGTTTAAAAAAAAAATCAGGGCAATATCATCTGGGAACCTGGAATGCAGGAGTTGATAAAACAGACCTGAGAATCAGAATCTTTGGCAACTTGCTTCCCTTCTCTGGACCTCAATTCCCTCCTCTATAAAATATGAGGTTTAGGTTTCCAAGGTCTCTCTTTCTTCTCTCTACAGAGAGGTGATAGGAGGTAGTGGTTAAGCAGCTGGCATCAGGGTTTGGATGATCTGGCTTCAAATCTTAACTCTGACATATATGGTTCCTTGACCCTGGGTAAGTAACTCAATCCCATAGGGATCTAGGTAGCTATCTTAAGTTGCAAGAGAAAGTACCACCCTATGTGGGGAGAGGGAATTTCCACACCGAGTAGTTGCCTGAATCAGTGAAATCACAAGGGTAGTCTCTTTTGCTTCTTATTCTAACATTTTACATTAGAATGGACTTTTCAGTTCTGACTTTCCATATTCTGGATCCTACCCAGGTCTGACTTTCCATGTTCTGGATCCCACCCAGGTCTGACTTTCCATGTTCTGGATCCCACCCAGGTCTGACTTTCCATGTTCTGGATCCCATCCAGGTCTGACTTCTATATTCTTCAAGCTTTGACATTCTATACTCAGCCTAAGGTCTGAGAAGACCCATTCCCTATTCTTCTCTCTCCAAAGTCAATCTTTTCCCACGAAATACCAATACATAAACCCTATAATGAAAATTAAACCTCTGGCTTAAGAACTTGCTAATTATGAGAGCTATCCAACGATGGAATGAATTGCCTCATAAGGCAGAGTTCCCCTTCACAAAAAAAACATTTTGCTTTTACTATAATCTGGGTGTTAGAACTACAGGGAAACTTCGGAGATCCTTTAGTCCAACCAAAAGGCCAAAGGGAAACCCCACGTAAGTGCTTCAGGGAGGCTGTGGAGGGAATTCCTTTCTTGGGAGGGAAGTTGGATTAGATGTTCTCCAAGGTCCCTCCTAGTTTTGAGAAACCTGCGATGTGATTCATTTGATGATCTGTCTACTGTCCAAGAAGATGGGAGTCTTGATGGTGGCCTGACCCATTGTTAATGCCCACAAAGTGGTGCCTCCTGGTTTTCCAGACTCCAGATGGAGAGATTCCACAGCTTCTCCTGGTTACTCATTCTGTTGATAATCCTCATTGTTGGGAAAGTTCTTCCTTCTATCTAATCTACAGCCCTCATACTGCTGCGTAAGCCCATCTCCCTTTGTTCTGTCCTCAGTGGTGGGTCATTTGGCCTGCATTATCTGTGTGATTTCTCCAAGTCATTTTGTCTGGGTACACACAACCAAAGAATCCGCTTATCCTATGCCTGGGAATCCTTGTCTCAAGTTGTCGCATCTAACTCCCTGCCTCCAACCTCATTGAACCTCTAGACAGATAGGGTCTTCTGCTTGGAAAGGGAGACCTCTGGATTGAATTTTGCCTTTTGCTGGAGGAAAAGTCTGATCATTCCTATTTCAGCCTTCAGAAAGAGACTGGGAAACTTTTAGGGACTATTTCTTGATCTCCTTGGGCTCAGGGAATGAGTGATGGTGGAAAGACCCAGCCGTGAGGGAAGGGCGAAGCAGGCATAGAAATGAGTTCATTCCTATATTTGAGACACTAGAAATCAGTTACTTGAAATTTAAGGATTGCCTGTACAAAGCATACTGTTAAACAAAGATCACTGGGGGTAGAATGGGGCCTGGGGGATGTTGTCATTATTTTCTGGGTTACCTTCATCATTTGGGCCTCAGTTTCTTCATGTGTAAAGTGAAGGGGTTAGATGAGATGACCTTAAAGTGCTTTTTTGGCTCTGAATCTAAACAAAGTAGTAATATGGAGGTTTACTTTTTGCCTAAAATAGCTCTAAAGTCCCTTCCAGCTTGAATGTTCTATTCTATGCTCCAGATATCATTCAATTCACCAATCCATACATAGTCCTGAACTCTCTTCCAGCTCCTATTCTAAGGTCCATTCTAATGCTAACATTCTTTGTCCTAATGTTCCTTCCAGCTGAGTTCTATGTCCCTTCTAGCACTAATATTCTATGCTCTAAAGGTCCTCCTAACTCTGACCTAGAGTCAGAACCCTCCTGGTTCTGACATTCTCTGTTCTAAGACCCCTCCCAGCTCTGACCTTCAGTGTTCCAAGGGTTCTCTAGCCTTTGACATTCTGTATTCTAAGGTTCCTCCCAGCTCTGACATTCTGTGCTTTAAGGGACTCCTGGCTTTGATTTTCAGCATTCTAAGGGCCCTCCCAGCTCTGACATTCCCTGTTCTAAGGTCTCTCCCAGCTCTGACATTCCCTGTTCTAAGGTCTCTCACAGCTCTGACATTCTCTGTTCTAAGGTCATTCCCAGTTCTGACAGTCTCTGTTCTAAGGTCTCTCCCAGCTCTGACATTCTGTGTTCTAAGGACTCTCCCAGCTCTGACATTCCCTGTTCTAAGCTCTCTCCCAGCTCTGACATTCTCTGTTCTAAGGTCTCTCCCAGCTCTGACATTCCCTGTTCTAAGCTCTCTCCCAGCTCTGACAGTCTCTGTTCTAAGGTCTCTCCCAGCTCTGACAATCTCTGTTCTAAGGTCTCTCCCAGCTCTGACATTCCCTGTTCTAAGCTCTCTCCCAGCTCTGACATTCTCTGTTCTAAGGACTCTCCCAGCTCTGACATTCCCTGTTCTAAGCTCTCTCCCAGCTCTGACATTCTCTGTTCTAAGGTCCCTCCCAGCTCTGACATTCTCTGTTCTAAGGTCTCTCCCAGCTCTGACATTCTCTGTTCTAAGGTCCCTCCCAGCTCTGACATTCTCTGTTCTAAGGTCTCTCCCAGCTCTGACATTATCTGTTCTAAGGTCTCTCCCAGCTCTGACATTGTCTGTTCTAAGGTCTCTCCCAGCTCTGACATTGTCTGTTCTAAGGTCTCTCCCAGCTCTGACATTGTCTGTTCTAAGGTCTCTCCCAGCTCTGACATTGTCTGTTCTAAGGTCCCTCCCAGCTCTGACATTCTCTGTTCTAAGGTCCCTCCCAGCTCTGACATTCTCTGTTCTAAGGTCTCTCCCAGCTCTGACATTGTCTGTTCTAAGGTCTCTCCCAGCTCTGACATTGTCTGTTCTAAGGTCTCTCCCAGCTCTGACATTGTCTGTTCTAAGGTCTCTCCCAGCTCTGACATTCTCTGTTCTAAGCTCTCTCCCAGCTCTGACATTGTCTGTTCTAAGGTCTCTCCCAGCTCTGACATTCTCTGTTCTAAGGTCTCTCCCAGCTCTGACATTCTCTGTTCTAAGGTCTCTCCCAGCTCTGACATTCTCTATTCTAAGCTCTCTCCCAGCTCTGACATATTCTTCTCTAAGGTCTCTCCCAGCTCTGACATTCTCTGTTCTAAGCTCTCTCCCAGCTCTGACATTCTCTCTTCTAAGCTATCTCCCAGCTCTGACATTCTGTGCTCTAAGGGTTCGTCTAGCTCTGATGTAGGCAGCTAGGTGGCTCAGTAGATAGAGCACTGGTCATGAAGTCAGAAAAGACTTGAATTCAAATCCAGCCTCAGATACTTACTAGTTATGTGACCCTGAGCAAGTTAGCTAACCTCTATTTGCCTTAATTCACTGGAGAAGGAAATGGCAAAACCACCCCAGTACCTTTGCCAAGAAAACCTCATGGACAGTAGAATCCATGGAGTCGTGGAGTGTCAGACATAACCAAACAACAAAAACTCTGATATTCTTTGGGCTAAGACCCCTCCCAGCTTGGATATTACAGGTTCTAGCTCTAACATTCTCTATTCTAAGTTTCTTCCAGCTGAGTAGCTCGATGTCCTTCCTAGCTCTGAAGCTCTGATCTCAAACATTGCATGTTCTAAAGCTCTTCTCTGCTCACCACTCCATAATGGATCGATCCTTCTAGCTCAGACATTCAGGGAGTTGCCCACTCAGAGCTTTCCTCCCCTCGTTCTCTCCAGACTTGTAAAGCAAAGTATATTTGTGGGGTGAAGGGGGAGTCCTGGAGCCTTCTGAAGTCAGAAATTCTGAGCTTACAGCATCCCCCTGCAATGTGCACTTGGCCACCTTGCCTGTACCTGGCCCCTGCTTAAAATGATACTTTAATAAATGATACTTTAATAAATGATGTTTAAACTCTTGTGTTATTACACGTGGAGTCATAAAAAGAGCGAGGCTGTGCGGCACAACTGAGTTAACAGGGCCCCGACTCCGCAATTTCCTGGCCAGGGTGAGCGTAAATCCTCGGCATGAAGTGGCTAGTGATGTGCGTAGGTGACATGCCTATGGATTATACATAAAACAGGTAAGATCCCGGGACAAGGGGGGCTGAAGGGGGGCTCCAAGAGACCTGACGGAGCGCAGGGAATTGGGTTGGAATGAACACATTATTAGAAATCAGCCCTTGGGTCTACGGGGTCTCTGGAAGAAATAGAGCAGATGTGTGTTGAATCAGCAGGTGAAAAGAGGAAGAAGAAAGCCTGGATCCAGGAAGGGAAAGAGTCCAGGCGATGCTCCATCTCCAGGTCCTTGTTCCTCTGAGATTCAGAGTGCAGCCTGGCACACAGTAGGCACTTATCAATCTTTGTTGACTTCGGGAGCACCATCCTTTGTGCGGTTGTGTTTTTGTTTTCGTTAGGGAGGAAAGGGGTTTGGGAGTTAAAGCTTACCTGTGGGAACTTGGACAAGTTACTTCACCGGTCCAGGCTCCAATTTCCTCATCTGGGTGAGATGGGATGACATCATAGGAGCAGAGATTTGGAAGGTGCCTAAAAGGCTATTGTGTCCAACTCCCTCATTTACAGATGAGGAAACTGAGGCCTGGAGAGGTCACAAAGCCAGCCAGTCTCTGAGGCAGGATTTGATCCCCCATTTTCTTCACGCTGAAGCCAGTGCCCCAGACTTGTTCATCATCCTTTATTTCCGAAAGGGACCAGCGATATCATGGGATGAGGTCTTGATTTGCTCCTGAATCGGACTTAAGTGAGGCAGAGTTGCGCAGAGCCATCAGCCTCGTTCTCTCTTCTAGAGTCATCCAAGTCCAGAGGCAAGACAAAAGTCAAGACCACTAGTGAGGGCTCAGAAGGCAGCGGATGACCTCGGGGTCTTTGCTGTCTGGCCAAGCTTTAAGCACTCCATTTCTCCTACTTCAGCCGCCTTCATAGCTACTGGAACAAATTGTTCCCATCCTCCCTTTCTGCCTCTATCACCTCACTCAGGGATGGGTTTGAGGGTCCTCCTGACACAGTTTTACTAGGTGGGGTCATTAGGAGTGCTATAGGGGGGCAGCTGGGTAGCTCAGTGGATGGAGAGCCAGGCCTGGAGATGGGAGGTCCTAGGTTCCAATCTGGCCTCAGACATGTCCTAACTGAGTGACCCTGGGCAAGTCACTTAACCCTCATTGCCTAGCCCTTACAGATAGTTGTATTTACATGAAGTTCATTTATCTATTTAAATATATATTAACCCCCATTGCCTAGCCCTGAGTGCTCTTCTGCCTTGAAACCAATGCTCACTATTGATTCCAAAGCAGAAGGTAAGGGTTTAAAAAAAAAAAAGGAATGCTACAGCTTCTTGGAGCACATGTGAGTTGGGTGAAAGGAGGACACCATCCCTGAACACCTTGTCTACCTTGTCCTAGAGACAGAGGAGAAGAGAGAGATGTTATGGTTGGGGGCTGAATGGGTGGCTGAATTAGAGATGAGTGACAGGATTAATCAGGATTACGAGCACGCTGGTTAGGTCAACATAACATGATCCTGGCATCATCGGAAGTCCCTTCCTGTTGGTGATTTTGGATTCTATGGGGGTTCAAGGACAATGGCTACTTACTGGCAGATCTCTCTCATGGAGAAGGTCTAGCTCTGCTCTCTTCTTCCTTTTAGTATAAACAGAAAGTTGTCTAGCAAGAGCCTCATAAATGATGTCTGTACCTACAAGAAAGGATGCTATCCACATCCAGAGGAAGAACTGTGGGAGCAGAAACCCAGAAGAAAAACAACAGCTTGATCACATGGGTCAATGGGGATATGATTGGGGATGGAGACTCTAAATGATCACCATGGTGCAAATATCAATAATATGGAAATGAATCTTGATCAATGACACATGTAAAACCCAGTGGAGTTGCTCATTGACTACAAGAGGGGGGTGGAGGAGAGGAAGGAAAGAACATGAATCATATCACCATGGAAAATATTCTAAATTAATTAATTAAATAAAATTTAAAAGAATTAAATAAAAAGAAATTATTACCCCCCAACAAATAAATAAATAAATAAATTTGTTAATTAATTATGGCTGGTTTTGGGGTATGAACCAGTAGGGCGTTTCCTGTAGCCACATCTCTCCCTCTCTAGTCTTTCCTGCCCAGGCTGCCATATTAATTTTCCTGACACAGCTATTTAAACATGTCACTCCCATATCCCCAAGTCCCATTGCTTACAGAATAAAGCCAACAGGAAGAGAACTAGTAAGAGATAGAAACCTGGGTTCAAATTCTGCCTCTAATACTTATTACCTGTGTGACCAGGGTCAAGTCACAGTGATGTTTCCTCTGAGATGACCATTGAGGTCCTTTTCAGCTTTAGGTCTTGTTATTCAGTTGTATCCAACACTTCATGTCCCCAGTTGGGCAAAGATACTGGAGCTCACAGAATCCCAGAATCAGAGGGGACCTCAGAGGCAATTTAATAGAATCCATACCAGCATAAAAATCATCTCTATAATTATCTCTGATAAATCATGTGACCTAAATGTGAAGACTTCAGTCACAGGGAGCTCACTACTTCCCAAGGCAGCCTATCCACTTTTAGATAGCTCTGATTCAGTCAGCCAACTAATGAATCACCCAACATAAAGTAAGTGCCTTCTATGAGCCAAGCACTGTGCTAGGTCTCCAGAATATAGACAAAAGTGAAATTGTAACCTTTCCTCAAGAAGTTTACAAAAGAGCTGGGTTGTATAGTGGATAGAGCACTGGACTTGAGACAGGAAGAAGATCTGAGTTCAAATTTGGCCTCAGATACTTAACAGCTCTATGACCATGGACAAGTCATTTAACCTCTGCCTCAGTTTCCTCACCTGTAAAATAGGGACTAATAATAATAAAAACTTGCCTCAGAGGGTTACCGTGAGGATAAAAGGACAATTTATAGTGTGTCCAAGAAATCTTAGTGAAGTTATGTTTACATAAAGTTCATTTATCTGTTTAAATATATATTATATTAAATATATTTACTATAAGTATATTAAATATAGCATTTATGATACCAAATATGATATATTAGATAGAACAGATTTATTACAAATGTGGCATATTATAGTAAGTGAGATATTTATTATTATAAACATGTTAAGTTATATTAAATATTGCCTATTTAAATTATATTTATATAATGGCATAATTATGCTCCGCAAGAGGCCGAAGGCAGACAGATGGGCAGGTGGCTGGCCACTCCTGCTGACGCTGCCCCATGGAGGGGGCAGAGCTGAGAGGAACTCCCGCTGGCCTTGGGTGTCCCTCTGGTCCCATTTGTCTGCTCCATCCTGCTGGGAGTATTTCATCTAAAATCATTATAATTTCTAAAGTGTTTGGTGAACGTCAACGTTGGTTTCTTTCCTGCGTCTGTTTTCTTTTATCTTATGCCCTCAACAGCATTATTTAAGAAGGAGTGTGCAGGCTTTATCTGGCTGCTAATGGAGTCCCAGGCACAGGAAATACACTCCAGCCTTTTAACTCCGCCGTTTAGAATGGGGCTGGAGGGACGCTGCAAGGGCTCTGGTAACGGCGGCTGTGACGTGGTCCCAGAACCCTCGGGACTGGCTCAGACAGCCAGAGCACCTTCTAGACTGATGTGGGAAAGAGTCTGCTCCCCAGTGTGTGGAGCCCAGCTTGAGTCCTTCAGCTCGGGCTGGTGTGTGAACAGTTCCCACAGCTGGGGAGAAAACAAGAAGGCCAAGTAAACAACCGCCCGAGCAGTTCTAGCGTTTCTCCGGTGGGGAGTCTAGGATCCGGCCCCCGGGAGGGCCCGTGCCAGGGTGAGGAGCAAGCAGGACTGCTGGAGGCAAAAGCACGGGCAGACGCCTTTCCAAGAGAATTCAGGAGATCAGAGACGGGCAGGAAGGCACCAGATGTCTGAGCCCTCCCGTCGGCCTTTGGAGTCCATATTTCTTGTAGTCTGGCTCACAAGGAGGTTCGGTTTGGTCAGGATCGGAGTAGGCCCTGTGCAGAGAGACCTGGCTGATGGATGAAAAGCAGATGGGACCGATAAACAAGGGAGCCTCTCATCGTAGGCTCGGGGATGCACCCCAACCTTGTAGGGTCAGGAAGCAGAGAATGTCAGAGCTGGGAGGGATTGTATAACTTGGAGTGCCAGAGATGGGAGGGGAGGGGAGGAACCTTAGAACACAAATGTCAGGGCTGGGAGGGGATCTTAGAACCTAAAATGTCAGTGGTGGGAGGGGGAACCTTAGAACACAAATGCCAGAGCTGAGAGGGGACCTTAGAACCCACAACATCAGTGATGAGAGGGGAGGAAACTTAGAACACAAATGCCAGAGCTGAGAGGGGACCTTAGAACCCACAATATCAATGATGAGACAGGAGGAACCTTAGAACACAAATGTCAGAGGTGGGAGGTGACCTTAGAACCCACAGTGTCAATGGTGGGAGGGGGAACCTTAGAACACAAATGCCAGAGCTGAGAGGGGACCTTAGAACCCACAACATCAGTGATGAGAGAGGAGGAACCTTAGAACCCAAAAGTCAGGACTGGGAGGGGACCTTAGAACTCACAACATCAGTGATGAGAGAGGAGGAACCTTAGAACACAAATGTCAGGGCTGGGAGGGGATCTTAGAACCTAAAATGTCAGTGGTGGGAGGGGGAACCTTAGAACACAAATGTCAGGGTTAGGAGGGGATTTTAGAATCCAAAATGTCAGTCGTGAGAAGAGGAACCTTAAAATACAAATTCCAGAGCTGAGAGGGGACCTTAGAACCCACAACATCAGTGATGAGAAAGGAGGAACCTTAGAACACAAATGTCAGGGTTAGGAGGGGATCTTAGAACCCAAAATGTCAGTCGTGAGAAGAGGAACCTTAAAATACAAATGCCAGAGCTGAGAGGGAATCTTAGAATCTAAAATGTCAGTGGGAGACGAGGAACATTAGAATACAAATTCCAGAGCTGAGAGGGGACCTTAGAACCCAGAATATCAGTGATGAGAGAGGAGGAACCTTAGAACACAAATGTCAGAGCTGGGAGATGACCTTAGAACCCACAGTGTCAGTGGTGGGAGGGGGAACCTTAGAACACAAATGCCAGAGCTGAGAGGGGATCTTAGAACCCACAATATCAGTGATGAGAGAGGAGGAACCTTAGAACCCAAAAGTCAGGACTGGGAGGGGACCTTAGAACTCACAACATCAGTGATGAGAGAGGAGGAACCTTAGAACACAAATGTCAGGGCTGGGAGGGGATCTTAGAACCTAAAATGTCAGTGGTGGGAGGGGGAACCTTAGAACACAAATTTCAGATCTGGGAGATGACCTTAGAACCCACAGTGTCAGTGGGGGGAGGGGGAACCTTAGAACACAAATGCCAGAGCTGAGAGGGGATCTTAGAACCCACAACATCAGTGATGAGAGAGGAGGAACCTTAGAACACAAATGTCAGGGCTGGGAGATGACCTTAGAACCCACAACATCAGTGATGAGAGAGGAGGAACCTTAGAACACAAAAGTCAGGACTGGGAGGGGACCTTAGAACCCACAATGTCAGAACTGAATGGGGCTTTAGGACCTAGAATATCAGAATCAGGAGGGACATCAGAGCATGGAAAGTTCCAGCCACAAGGGAACGTCAACTATAGAATATTGGAACTTGAAGGGATCTCAGACATTATTATTAGCCTTGTTGCTACATTTCTTCCATATACCTAAGAAATGGCCATCCGGCCTTTGCTAGAAGCCAGAAGAATCTGCCGGTGCAGCCCAGGCCACTGGAAGGCAGATGGGGGTGTTTGCTTTGGGCTTCTCCACATGGGTGTAAGTTCTGGCCTGCGGAGGTGGGCAGCCAAGCCGAAGGTCCTTTGGATAATGACGGAGAGCAGGCGCGGCCTCTGGACGTCTCCTCCTCCAGGTAAGTAGCTCCAGTTTTTTCAGTGGTTTCATGGCTCTAAACGTAGATCCATCTCACACATGATACAGAATCGAGGCCAAGGACTTACCCAGCTAGTGACACGTTCATATTCCCAGGGCTCAGCACATGTGTCTGGCATGTAGCAGGGTTAGTGAGTGCTAATTGACTGACCGACTGGAAATGTGCTGTAAGGCCAGACAGATACATAGGGTTGGTAGCTGGCTGTGGGATTCCTTGGCTGTCAAGTTAAGCAACTATAATATAGATGCACATAGACAATGTACCTACACATATCCATATTACACATACACTACATATATGTGTACATATACATATAAATATACATTTACACACATATGCATGCACACGCATATATGGCAGCTAGGTGGTACAGGGGATAGAGTGTTGGGCCCAACGTCAGGAAGATTAAGTTCAAATCTGGCCTCAGATTTTTACTAGATCTATAACCCTGGGCAAGTCACTTAATTCTGTCTGCCTCAGTTTCCTCATCTGTAAAATGAGCTGGAGAAGGAAATGGCAAACCACTCTAATATTTCAACTGTGTGACCCTGAGAGAGTCACTTAATTCTGTTTGCCTCAGTTTCCTCATCTGTAAAATGAGCTGGAAAAGGAAATGGCAAACCACTCTAATATTTCAGCTGTGTGACCCTGAGAGAGTCACTTAATTCTGTTTGCCTCAGTTTCTTCATCTGTAAAATGAGCTGGAAAAGGAAATGGCAAACCACTCTAATATTTCAGCTGTGTGATCGTGGGAGAGTCACTTCACTCTGTTTGCCTCAGTTCCCTCATCTATAAAATGAGCTGGAGAAGGAAATGGCAAACCACTCTAATATTTCAGCTGTGTGACCCTGGGAGAGTCACTTCACTCTGTTTGCCTCAGTTTTCTCATCTGTCAAGTAAGATGGAGAAGAAAATGACCAACCACTCTGGTCTCTCTGCCAAGACAGCCCCAAATCGGGTCATGAAGAGTCCAATATGACCAAAATAAATGAACGACAACAATCTACACACACATACACGTATGCATAGAGTGTCGATGTTCTTAACCTCAAGATCTGGGACCTAAATATACATATTCTATGTATACAGACATCTATTACATTTTAACATAATTTGGCTTCCTTTTGTAATCTCCTGCATTTTATGTCACTCATTTCAATACAGTATTCTGCGAGGAGTCTCACAGGCTTTATCGGATGGCTCAAGAGGTCCCAGACACAAAAACGAGCTAAGAGCCCGATACAGAGGGTTAGAAAAAAGCCCGTGTGACAGAGACAGTGACGCCTGAATCCTAGGAGGCTAGGAAGGGTTGGGTGGGTTTCTTTATGGAATTCTGAGCTTACATTGGTCCTGAATACAATGTGAGGTGGGGAGCGCTAACCACTTTACTGCCCTCATCTTTAAAAAAGAAGAGATTGGATTAGGCGACCTCTGCGGCCCCTTCTGGCTCTTCATATATGGTCTTATGCTTCTCATTTGACCAAAGAGGCCACTGAGGTATAGAGAGGGGGGATGATAGCACAAGGCCAAATGGCCAGGGACCAAGGAAGCCAGGCAGGGAATGGGAATGGCGAGGAGGCTGGAGCACAGGGAGCAGGAGGTGGGGGGAGCATATTGGAGCCTTGGAGTCCCTTCAGGAAATGGGTTCCTCCCCTCCTCCCTTCAAACACAAATATCCGTATCAGCCACCTAACCTCTCTCGGCCTCACTATCTCCCAGTTTCCGGCTTTTCCCTGGCCTCACCCCTGGCCCCTGCCTGATGGAGGCCTGAAATCTGTCTGCCCTTGCCAGGGCGTGGGGCAGAACCCCGGTGGCCCTGGGTGTCTGTGGCCTGGTATGCCATCTTTTGGGAAAGTGGGAAAATCCCAATGAAGAAGGGGATGTGGGCAGGGGGCTTAGACAGTCCTTGGCCCCACTCCTTTAACTGGCCAGGGGCATGAAGGGAGGGGCACAAATCTGCCCTAGAAGGGACTACCGCAAAAACCTCCTACCTTGTCTCTCTCTCATCTCCAGGGTTTCTTCCATCCCATCTTCGATTCCATTGCCAACATTCTCTTTCTCATATGTTGACCTGACGCGGTCATGCTTCTGCTCAAAAATTCTCAGTGGCTCCCTATTGACTAGAAAATAAAGTTTGTGAATTCAGAGTTGAGAGGGACCTCAGAGGCTTGCTAGGGGCAGTGGGTGGCCTGATGGACAGAGCACTAGTAAAGTGCCCTCAGATACTTTACTAGCTGTGTAAGTCACTTAAGCCATAATCTGCCTTAGCTTTCTCAACTGTAAAACCGGAGAGAAAAACAGCTCCTACATTCTAAGGTTGTTAAAAAGTTCGGATGACACACTATTTGTAAAAAGTGTTTGGCACAT
>NC_077230.1:385650168-385702668 GCF_027887165.1 Monodelphis domestica | reverse complement strand
ATGTCAGAGCTGGGAGAGACCTTAGAACAGAGAATGTCAGAGCTGGGAGAGACCTTAGAACAGAGAATGTCAGAGCTGGGAGAGACCTTAGAACAGAGAATGTCAGAGCTGGGAGAGACCTTAGAACAGAGAATGTCAGAGCTGGGAGAGACCTTAGAACAGAGAATGTCAGAGCTGGGAGAGACCTTAGAACAGAGAATGTCAGAGCTGGGAGAGACCTTAGAACCCAGAATGTCAGAGCTAGGATAGACCTTAGAACATAGAATGTCAGAGCTGGGAGAGACCTTAGAACAGAGAATGTCAGAACTGGGAGAGACCTTAGAACCCAGAATGTCAGAGCTAGGATAGACCTTAGAACAGAGAATGTCAGAGCTGGGAGAGACCTTAGAACAGAGACTGTCAGAGTTGGGAGAGACCTTAGAACAGAGGATGTCAGAGCTGGGAGAGAGCTTAGAACAGAGAATGTCAGAGCTGGGAGAGAGCTTAGAACAGAGAATGTCAGAGCTGGGAGAGGCCTTAGAACAGAGAATGTCAGAGCTGGGAGAGACCTTAGAACAGAGAATGTCAGAGCTGGGAGAGACCTTAGAACAGAGAATGTCAGAGCTGGGAGAGACCTTAGAACAGAGGATGTCAGAGCTGGGAGGGACCTTAGAACAGAGAATGTCAGAGCTGGGAGAGACCTTAGAACAGAGAATGTCAGAGCTGGGAGAGACCTTAGAACAGAGACTGTCAGAGCTGGGAGAGACCTTAGAACAGAGAATGTCAGAGCTGGGAGAGACCTTAGAACCCAGAATGTCAGAGCTAGGATAGACCTTAGAACAGAGAATGTCAGAGCTGGGAGAGACCTTAGAACAGAGAATGTCAGAACTGGGAGAGACCTTAGAACCCAGAATGTCAGAGCTAGGATAGACCTTAGAACAGAGAATGTCAGAGCTGGGAGAGACCTTAGAACAGAGACTGTCAGAGTTGGGAGAGACCTTAGAACAGAGGATGTCAGAGCTGGGAGAGAGCTTAGAACAGAGAATGTCAGAGCTGGGAGAGAGCTTAGAACAGAGAATGTCAGAGCTGGGAGAGGCCTTAGAACAGAGAATGTCAGAGCTGGGAGAGACCTTAGAACAGAGAATGTCAGAGCTGGGAGAGACCTTAGAACAGAGAATGTCAGAGCTGGGAGTAGACCTTAGAACAGAGAATGTCAGAGCTGGGAGGGACCTTAGAACAGAGAATGTCAGAGCTGGGAGAGACCTTAGAACAGAGAATGTCAGAGCTGGGAGAGACCTTAGAACAGAGAATGTCAGAGCTGGGAGAGACCTTAGAACAGAGACTGTCAAAGCTGGGAGAGACCTTAGAACAGAGAATGTCAGAGCTGGGAGAGAGCTTAGAACAGAGAATGTCAGAGCTGGGAGAGACCTTAGAACAGAGAATGTCAGAGCTGGGAGAGAGCTTAGAACAGAGAATGTCAGAGCTGGGAGTAGACCTTAGAACAGAGAAGGTCAAAGCTGGGAGAGACCTTGAACAGAGAAGGTCATGATTGGAAGGGATCTATGCTACTCTGGGGCAGGGGAATAAAGGGCTCCGAGGTGTTAAGAAAAGATATCTAATTCTTCATCCAGAGAGCTTTCTTCTACAGCACATGGTCTCATAAATCCCCAAAACTTCACTGATTCTTTCCAAGCTGTTTCAACCATCTTCATTACTCCTTCCTCTAGGCTAGGCTCAACTCTGTATCTACCATCCCACCTGGATCTGCTATACCATTACTGTACAAGTAATTTGTCCCTTTGAGGACATGAGTTTCAGTCTATCTCACAGGGTTGTTCATAGCAAAGCATTTTATAAGCTTCATAAAAGGGAGAATTTTAATTCCTGATTACTAATGAAACTCTTGTGGGCTCTCTCCATCTTCCCAACTCTGTACTCTGCCTGTGAGCTCATTCCTGGATGATTTCTAGGAATTTTTGCCTCCAGGTGGACTTGTTTACTCTCTTTGGGCCTCAGTTTCTCCGTCTATTAGATGAAGACCTCAATAACATCTGTGTTCTCATCCCACTGAGACTTGAATGAACTAATGATCATGGATGATGTGGGAGGCAAGTGGGGAGGAGGCAAAAACGTAAGTGCTAGATAGGAAAGGTCAGTGAGCAATGTAGAGATTAGGAGTTAGGAGACCCGAGTTTGATGCTGGCTCTCCTCTAATTTTCTGTCCTTTGAAGACATCTAACCTCTCTGGGTCTTGACGTCCTCGTTGTTAAAGTATAGATTTGTCCTGTCTCTGACAGCTGACTCTGGTTGTGGGGGAAGGAAATATAGGATCACAGAATTTCTAGCTAGTGGGGATCTCAGTCCCCCAGTCCAAACCCTGCATTTTACAGGTGAAGAGATTCATCTGGTCAGTCAAAGAAGTTCCCCGATTTGTCCAAAGCCCCGGAGGTAGGAAGATGAGACTAAAGGCAGGGAGGCTGGTTTGGAGGCTGTTACAGTGATTCAGAAAGATAATAAGGGCCTGGGAAAGGGGGTGGAGTGGTCTTGGCCTGGGAAAAGAAAGTGGAGGATGAGTCCTAATTCTGAAGGTTGGACCCCTTCCTGGCCTAATCCATTAGTCCAGCTCTGCTTAGGTCTTGTTCCCTGTCCACTCCCACATCCCACCAGCCCACACCTCTTTACGTAGTTCAGCTGCCCCCTTCATATCCTCTGGAACAATAAACCCTTTTTTCCCAGGCCCCTTTTAGCTGGCCCTGTTGCTCTAGGATCTGGGCAGGGCCATGATGCCCCTCGAGCTTCCCTGGAAAGTTCCCAGTTCCTGAGATAAGAGAACTCAGTGCCCAAGACTGACAGGGTAGCACCAACACAGGCGGCTCCTTTTATCCTATACCAGCAGGGAAACGAAGAATGGAGGATAAGGCTAGGACGCAGCCCTGGGAGGGGCTGGGGAGGGTAGAGTGAGGAGCCTGATATCAGGAGACTCAGACTAAGGAGGATGGGCTGGGCCAAGCCAAGGAAACACCTCCTTGTCATCTCCTAGGCAACGCTCCACCATCCCTGCAAACAGGAAGCTGCTGACAAACGTCACTGCCAGGATGGCTGGAAACCTCAGGACTGGGGGATGCTCAGTCTTTGCTGGTCCTGGCCCCTCTAATCTCCTAGAAGTTGCCAGGCACAGCTGAGTGGCTGGGTGGGACCAGCTTGCGAGCTGCCTCCCTCTGGATGCTCCCACGGCCTTCCCAGGAGGAATGACCACTGGGGAATGCTCAAGGGAGAACCATTGGAGGCAGAAGGGCATCTTTTCCCAGAATGCTCCAGGTTCAGAGTCATCCTGTCCATGGAGGAGCTTGGACTAGACGATCTCTTAGTTTCTCCCAGCTGTAAAGATTGGATTCAATAATCCCAAGACTACGGATTCACAGACATGAGAAATGGAGATGGCTCCAAGTCAGAGCTGGGCGGTGTCTTGCCTCTCCTTTCCCGGAGAAGCCTGGCTTTGGTTCTTCCTGCCTGCCCCTGTTACCACTCACCTCCCACCTCCCAGTGAGCCTGAGAAAGTTCCCAATAATATCTTTAGTCTGGGATTATGACCTAGGATCATAGCATCATTGATTAAGAACTAAAAAGGACCCAGTCCCTCATCGTATAGATGAGAAGACTGAGGCACAGTTTTTAAATTTTCAATTAAGCAATTTGCTCAAAGTCACACAGGTGTTACATATCAGAGGCAAAATTTGAACCCAGGTCCTCTGATTGTCTTCATGATACCATGCTCCCTTTCTATTCTTGGGCACTATTATATTCCTGATGAGAAGTTTGAGTTTGAAATGATGTTTAAAAACCTCCTTCTAGGGGGCAGCTGGGTAGCTCAGTAGATTGAAAGCCAGGCCTAGAGACAGGAGGTCCTGGGTTCAAATCTGACCTCAGATACTTTCCAGGTGTGTGACCCTGGGCAAGTCACTTAACCCCCATGACCTACTCTTACCACTCTTCTGTTTTGGAATCAATACATAGTATTGATTCTAAGACAGAAGGTGAGGGTTTTTTAAAAAATGTTTGATAGATTTCTTCTCTGAATCTATCAGGACAATGGCCCCCCCCCCACCCTTTTGGTAATGCCTTTGAAGCTAGTTATATTTGCTTTTCTGAGACGGGATTATTTGAAATCTTTATTTGATCCTCTGTTTGGGTATTTTATATTTTTGAAGGTATTCCTGTTATTTCTTTTATGGTTTGTAAGCATACAACTGTATGTACTAAGTTAAGATCATTTTTTTCATTTCTTCTGATTTTTATGTGATTTTACATCTTTCATTAGTTATTTTTTTGGCTTGATCTTTTGCACTCTACTAAAAAAAAAAAGGCCCTTCCCTTCCATCTTAGAATCAATACTAAGTATTGGTTCCAAGGCAGAAGTGTGGTAAGAATTAGGCAATTAGGGCTTGGTAACTTGGTCAGGTTCACATAGTTAGGAAGTATCTGAGGCCAGATTTGAACCCAGGACTTCCTAGGAGTCTCTAGGCTTGGCTGTTGGCCCAACACTACTTTTTTAGGAAATTGGTTAAAAGTTAGTTAATTTATTAGTCTTTTCAAATAATCATCTGTTGATTTTGTAATTTCTATATTTTTTTTTGGTTTTTGCTTTTCAATTTATCTATTTTTCTCTCTAATTTTTAACATCTCATTTTTTGTTTATATAAGTGTTTATTTCTTGGCTTTGTAATTTTTAGATGAATATTTTAAAATAATGAGTATTAAGTTCACTAATTTACTCCTTTTCTGTTTCATTAACATATGTTTGAAGTGATATGATTTTAGGACTACTTAGTCTGAAGACTAATTCAGCTACATCCAGAAATTTTGACTTATTGTTTCATCATTATCATTTTCTTTTATGTAATTATTAACTGTTTCTATGATTTGTTCTTTGGTCCACACATCATTTAGGTCCACTCATTATTGTTAATTCTCCTTTTGTTTGTTCTCCCTGAGTTGATTACTATTTTTACTATGTTATAGTTTATAAAGGAAGGTGTTAACTATTCCTCCCTTTTTATATTTGCTTTCAACATCTCACCTAACACATGTTCAGTTTTGGTAAAAGTTTTATGTGCTGCTGAGAAATATGTAGATTCTTCAGCAGTCCAATTTAGAAGTTACCCTAGCTAAGGCTTTTGATTCTAGTTTCTCCAGCAATTCTTCATTTGATATTTTTTCTTTGCCTATCTTTCTTTTACACTAGTTAGTACTCAGAACTAAGAGAAGGGCATTGAAATCTCTTGCTGCTATTGTATTATTGTTTATGTCTTTTCATAGCTCTATTAGTGTTTTTTTTAAGAAATGTAGATAAGGCATTTGAAGCACATATGTTTAACACTAATATTAGTTTGTCATTTGTGGTTCCTTTCAGCATAATGCAGTTTCCATGTTTACCCCTTTTTATGTTGTAAATGTTTTCGTTTTATTTGACAACATGATTATAACTCTTGCTTTTGGGGGTTACCTGATGCACAGCGTAAAATTTAAATTAACATCCAATAACTCCAAGTATCATATTTAATGAGATTTATTAATAATCATTTGAAGTAGAAGAAAAAAGAAATAGAAGTAAAATCTGAGTAAAACTCTCCTGCCTCTCACCTCACCCCACCTCCACAAATGGTGATCAGGGGAAAAGAGAGCAAAGGGTGGATTCACAAAACTTATATCCTCCCTACATTAGCATGTAATGTAAGAAGGAACATGGGAATCTGGGAAAGAGAGTCCTGGGGTTCAAATTCTAATTATACAACAGTAATATTTTCCCATTCCTTTTTTTAAAATTTTGTGTATGGCTTTATTATAAAATTTTGTTTCTCATGAATCACAGATTGTGGGGTTTTGTTTTCTTATTCATGGGCCACTCTTTTTCATTTTATGGGATTATTTAATCCATTCACATTTAAAGCGATACAGTTGAGGTTCATATTTTTCTCCATTTGTTACTAATATTGTTTCCCCTCTCACCCTCTCCCAATAGGAATTTTCCCTCTTTTTTCTCTGTAAACAAAGGTTTGTGTATTCTGTTGTCTTAAGACAACCTTCTTCCCACCCGTTCTTTTCACCCTCAATTTCCTCTTCACCCCAACTCCTGTTTGTTATCCTTTTCCCTAGTTTTGGAATTTTTTAAACCTGTAAGTTGTAATAGGGAAATATGTTATATGTGACAATACATGCATAACCCAAATTGTATTACCTACCAGCACTGAGAGAGGTAAGGAAAGGGAGGGTGGGAGATAAGTTTGATCATATAACTTAGGAAAACTTATGTGGAGATTTGTTATAACATGTAATTGGTAATAAATAAATGAACATTGGTTCCCTTTTCTTTTTTCTAATTATTTGGTCATTTATTTTATCTTTTCCTCTTCTTATTTAAGAAATTAAATAAAATCTCTTTTAACTTTCAATTTGTTTCTAAGTTTTAAAAAAAATTATTTTCTGTGCCATTTTCTTAAAAATTATTTCTTACTCTTATTTTCTTCACAATTTAGTTTTCCTTTCTAGATTTCTGTGTTTTGAGTCTATGTCTTCATACTTATTTATTCCTTCACTAATCTCTATATCTTCAATTAAAGCTCCTAGCGTATTTATTTTGAGTTGCCTCTTCTAAATGGTTTCTAAGTTATGGCCTTGTAAGTCTTGCTCTAATTTTCCATGTCCTATGCTTCCCTGTTACAAAACACCATTGATTGCAAACAATAGAGAAGATATTGCTCCATGGTAGAAATTTTCCTAAACCCCTGATTTGTTCCATTCATTATTAACTGCTGCCTTCTCCATGGTCATTTCCACCATACCTCCTCCCATTTACCATGAAATCTCCTCAATAGATCCATGTTCTTATCCTCTTCTGGTCCTCATGTAACCCCAGGAGCTTGGATTTCCTTTTTATCTGGGGCAGAATGAATGCTCTTTCTAAGTACCAAATCTCTATAGCTTATACCCATTGTAAGGTCCCACCTCTCTGCAGAATCTTTTTCTTCTCCTAATGAAGCATTGGTCACTGGTACCCCTTCTTACCCCTGAAACAAGATTTGTTCTTTTTCCCTCTGTATTCCCCCTTTGTCTCCCCACCTGTTCTCATGCAGTCTCTCCTCTTTTTGAGGTACTCTATAGAATTATTTCCCCTATATTATTAATCTTTGACTTGATTATGGTATATCACAAATTCCCCTTTGTCTTTTTCCCTGCTCTCTCTTCTTTCATGTGCCCTTTCAGTATGTGTTTTAGTTCCTTTAAAAAATTGATTCATCTATAAGAAAGGTTCCTGATATTTCATGTCTATTTCTCTTCTACCATGTCTGTTTGTCCTGTTTTCATCCTTATCTCCTTGTGGAGAGAAATCTCTTACTGACTTCTTGTTGGTGTTCTTGGTTGCTCTATATTTAGCTTCATTGTGTTTCTATTTTGGAAGATGTTTGACAATCATTTCTTTAGATATTTTTTCTTTCTTGAATGCTTTTAATGTTTCTTTTTCTTTTCTTTTGAAGTATATTCTCTTTTCCCAATTATATGTAATAACAATTTCAACAAATGTTTTCTGAAATTATAAGATCCAAATTATCTTCCTCACTCTCTTCCCTCCCTCCTTCTGGAGATAGTAAGCATTATGATCTGTGTTACACATATTTAATGCTTCTTTTAAAAAATATTAATCAATGGGAAAACTAAGTAGCACCAGGCCCAGAGTCAGGAGGACCTGAGTTCAAATGTGACTTCAGATACTTCCTGGCTATGTGACCCTGGGCAAGTAAATTAATTCCATTTGCCTAGCTTTTGACCTTCTGTCTTAGAGTTGTAACTAGGCAGAAGGTAAGAGTTAAAAATATGCATCATTCTTTTTTCTTTTTTTCTTAGTCAATGATTTCATTAAGGTTTACATTGTAGGTGACTATGGGTCAGGGCAGCTAGGTAACAGTGGATAGAAAAGCCTGAAGTCAGGAAGACTCATCTTCCTGATTCAAATCTGACCTCAGACATTTGCTAGCACTGTGACCCTGAGTAAGTCATCTAACCCAGTTTGCCTCAGTTTAAGGAAATGGCAAACCATTCCAATATTTTTGCCAAGAAAGCCCCAAAAGAAGAGTGGCTGGCTGTTTGGTTGTTGGCCTTTATACTCAAAGAGGATCAAAATGACATTAGTATGTCAGGGTCAATGTATAGTGTGTCTGACTTTGACTGATTAGATCAATACAAGCTTGTTAAGCTCTATCACAGATGGGACACAAATAGCTCATATGAACATTTGGGATGGAGATGTCCCTAAATGTATGCATCTCATGTTTCTTTTGAGTTACTGCAATTCTGCTTTGCTCACAGAGCACAGTCAGACATTACTGAAACAACTAAATAACACCTTTGGCTGCATCTTGGGGCTCTTTTGCTCTTTGGAACACATTCCATTCCTTCCTGTAGTTTCTTGTGAGTGCAGAAAAGTCTTGTGCTATTTGAATTTGCTTTTCTTTATATTTAAGTCTTTCTCCTTGTTGACTGAAGAATTTTTTATTTGTCAGTGACTGTCAATTTAACCACTATGTGTCTTGGAATTTGCAGCAGAGAAGTCTTTTTTTTTTGGTGGGGGTGGGGGGAAGGATAGGAAATTTTTTGATTCTTTGGATTGGCATTTTGTTTTCTATGCTCAGAAGTTCTTGCCATCTTGTATTGATTTTGTCTATATTTTGTATATACTTCCATATGAGACAGCATGAGAGGTAGCAGAAATGTGGCCTTGGACTCAGGAATACCTGGGTTCAAATGTCACCTCTGATACTATCATGTGATCATCCTCAAGTCATTTAATGACTCAGTGCTCTTGGCAATTCTCTGAGACTAGAAGTTGCAGAGAAGGGCATGAACTACATTGATAGAGGGAAGGCACCCTTTGGGGAGTTCCCTATACCAGTGAAAGTACAAGTCAAGTTCACATACCAATCCTACCCATATACATGCTGTCCCTCCTTGTGGGCAGAGACTTTGTCACTTTTGTCTTTATATATCCAGCATCTAGCATAGTACTTTGCATATAAGAAGATAGATGGTGGTGGTGGTGATGGTGTGTGTGTGTGTGTGTGTGTGTGTGTGTGTGTGTATGTGTGTGTGTGTGAGCTATAATTTATTCTATTCTCCATTGAAAATTCCCATGAAATGGAAAGATAGACTATGGAAAGAGGGAATGATGATAACATTGACAATGGTTTAGGAGTGAACTACTGGGAGATAGTGTGGCATAATGGAAAGAACCCTGGACCACCATTCAGAAGACTTGGGTTTCTGAGTGTTAGTCCTGCCACTTATTTAATATGTGATTTGGGAGCAATTCCCCTTTCTGTGTCCTAGTGTCCTGAACTCTCAAATCAGCAGGTCAAGTCCCCTTTATGGTCCTTTTCTCCTCTGAGCTTTGGAGTTCTAAGGGCTCCTCATTAATACTTCGAGCTAGACAGGATCCTAGAGGACATGTGGTCCAACCTCTTTATTTCGTAGATGAAGATGAGACCCCAAGAGATTCAGGGATTTACCAATATCACATAGGGAGTAAGTAGCAAAGATGAGTCTTGAATTCAGATTGTCTGATTCCAAACCCAGGGTACTTTCTACTATTCCAGCTTTGGCATTTTCCCTTCTCAAGTTTCTTCTAGCTCAGACACTCTGACTCTGTTTCTACTGGTAGATATGGTAGAAATTCTAGCCCTGGTGTTGTTTGGAGTCTCTAAGGTATTTCTTAGATTTGTCTCCAAGGTCCCTCCCAGTTCCAACATTCTCTGTTTTAAGGGTCCTTCTAGTTCTGACATTCACTGTTCTAAGGCCCCTCCTCACTCTTACATTCTATGTTCTAAGGGTCCTCCCAGCTCTGATATTTTGTGTTCTAAGATCCTTCCCAGTTCTAATATTCTGTGTTCTAAGGGTCCCTCTGGCTCTGACATTCTGTGTTCTAAGGTCTTTTCCAGGTCCAAATCATATGATAACCAAGCAGACAATTTAGAACTTGTCCATTTTCCTCCTCCTCTACTTTCTATTCTCAGTATTTCACATATTAAGAAATTAAGACTAAGCAAAGACAGACAACTTCCCCAAGGTGTAGTCAAAGTTCAAGCTAAGTCAGCTTTTCAGATTTTCAGCTCTAGGTGGCCTCTGAGGTCCCTTCTATCCCTCAATCCAAAATTCTGTGGGCTAGCTGGGGACTAGAGAGTGACTTACTTGGCCTCGCTTCTTGGCCTGGCTTGGTGACAGGGTGCAGAATGATGTGTTGGTTGGTCTTGGAGCCCTGGCTCTTGACCTCCAGCCAAATTCCTATGATCTGTCTTCAGGGCAGGAGGTTCTGAGAAGAGGCATGGAGGCAGCATGGGGACAGGAGCCTGGGGGCTGGGGGTGTTGTATGACTTTCCCAGAAGCAGCAGCAGCAGTGGCTGGAGCGGCAGCACCTGTAACAACAAGTTGTAGGCTCAGGGCCCTGACAGCTCAAGGGTTGGCCCGGCAGAGTTACAGCTCCCATGAGAGGCTCCAGTGGCCAAGAGTCCAAGGAACGTCACTTGTGAGAGAGGACCTCCCTCAGCACTGCTGCCTCTTCCTACCTAAGGATGAGGGACAAGCAAGATGGGGGCTAATGATCTGACTGTCCCCAGGATAAATTTCATAGGTTCATGAAGCAACAGATGTAGACCTTCCACGGCCTTAGAAGCCATCAAATCCAGCCCCCTCATTTTACAGATAAGGAAACTGAGGTCTAGTAAAGTTAAGTGACTTGTCTAAGTTCACATAGATAGTGAGTAAAGAAGGATTTGAACCCAGGTGATAGGATTAGAGGTTCTTCTTGGTCTCACTCTTGATACTGGCCTGGATTACCCTGAATGGAATGATGCTTAGTGGTCATCCAGGTAGGCATGAAGGAATCAAGGATTTAGAACTGGAACGAAGCTTAGAGATCACTGCTTCTCACTTTATAGATCAGTAAACTGAGGTACATACAGAGAGAGGAAATGACTTACCCAAAGGCCTCAAAGAAACAGAAGCCAGATTTAAATCCAGTATTTCTGCTCCAGTAAACATGCTACTATACTATACTGCTTCTGTATTATGATGATGATGATGATGATGGAAGCAGGATTGAACCTAAGACATGGATGATCCCAGAGAAAGTAGGACTGAATATCTGTACTCGGGTAGAATTGGGAGGCCTCTTCTCCTTAATTCTTGCTGAGTTCCTTGGCTTCACGTAGCTTTTGAGTTTCCCAGTCCTTTTTATAACTCCTGATCCAAGATGAGCCAGTGTGTCCCTGAGGATCCCCCACTTCTCTGTTCACCATGGCATCTTCAAAGGAGTGCAACCTAGAAAGGACCTTAGACATCTTTTATGAATTACAGAAGAGAAAACAGAAGCCCCCAAAGTTAGATGACTTATCTCAGGTCATAAGTAACAGAAACAAGATCATAGGATCATAGACTTAGGGCCATGAAGAACCTCAGAGGCCGTCTAATCCACCTGCCTGATTTTAAAGATAAGGAAACTGAGGCTTCAGTTGGATAACTGTTGGATAACAGAGGCAATAAATGTCAGGAGTGGGAGTTGAGCCCCGCACTCCAGATCCAACACTCTTTCCACTGGACTTCCTTATTGCCTAGACTTGGCCTCATCTGGTTATTCTCACAGATGTGCATGTACATTCCAGCTTCAGCTTTGGGAACCTGTAAGGACTCTCCTTGGTTTGGAACAAGGGTAGGATAGGGTCAGTGCCAAAGTCCAAGCCAGAGCCTGGGGTCTGGTACCCAGAAGTTTCCAGTAAGAGATTCAGGAAGGGAAAGAATATCTTAGGGAAGGAGAACAAAAGAGAGAAACACATGCCTAGGGTCTTCTCCAGTGTTTGCCTTGAACGTTGTGCGTTTTTATGGATAACAATTATAATGCTCTGTTATTATTTTTATTAATGATAATGACAATTCAACAAGAATATTTCTTCTAACTGGTGAAGCCATGGTAATGTCATACTCTTGACATAAACTAGAAATACATTTCCCGTCCTTGGGAAACTCCTCAGCAAAGTTCCCCAAGCTATTTAGAAGTCATGAGCAATCCCAAGTATCAATGGACTGTCATTTACCCTAGAATGGTAGAGCTGGATATTATTGTCAGAACTGGAAGGCATCTTAGAACATGGGACACCAGAACTAGGAAGGTTCTTAGAACACAGTATCAGTGTTGGGAGGGACTCTAGAACCTAGAATGTCAGAGCTGGGAGAGAGCTTAGAACAGAGAATGTCAGAGCTGGGAGAGACCTCAGAACAGGGAATGTCATAACTGGGAGACATCTCAGAACATAGAATGTCAGAGCTGGAAGTGACCTCATAACATAGTACGACAGAGCTGGGAAGGAACTTAGAAATGATCCTCTAATCTTATTTTATCATTTTATGGATGAGAAATCTGAAGGCAGACTGGGGAAGCTATTTACCCCCTCATACAATGAGTTAGTGTCCACGTTAGGACAAGAGCTGTGTTGTGTGGACCTCTGCTCCAGCCCTCCTTTCTGCTATCCAGAGGGGGTCCATCCCTAATTTGAGGAGCATTCTTTTCTTCTCTCTTATCTATTCCCTCTTCTTCTTTTCCCTCATCTCTGCCTTTCTTTTTGCCACACTCCCAATCCTAGCAGAGCATTAGAGCAATGACAAGCATCTGCTAAGAGCCATTTTCCCAGATTGCTGGGATTGTTTGAAAATACCTAGAAAGAATTTGACTCAGCAGGTTATACTGGTCAGGAAAAGGCTGGGAACCACTGCATGCAGAGCCTTGTCTCTCTGTGGGACTTCCCAAGAGGAGGTGAGAGGTCTTGACCCTTGGGTTTGGCCAGGGGCATTGGTGAGGGCTGATCTGGGGGCAGATTACAAGAAAGGCTGGAGCCCAGCAAGCTTTGAAAGGGAGCTGACTCCACTGAACTCCTGGGATCAGTGACCCAGACCAGAAAGAGCTGAGCTGCTTCCCCTGATTCTAGAGAAGCAAAACCAAGGGGGCTGACTGGCTGGCTGTGGTGAGGGAGATGCTTACATATTGTACAGAGACTTTAATTTTACGTATTAAAATTCTCCATCATATCTTCTGGCTCTCATTTAGTTATTAACTCTGCCCTTGCCCATCAGTCCAAGGGGGGATTTCTTCCTTGAATCTGCATGTGTGAATATATTGTGCATGATAGTGTTGGTCTTTGTGCCTGGGCATGGGTGTGTACATATGTTTGTGTCTGTCTGTCCATATATGTCCATAAGGGTGTTTGTATGCAAGCCCGAATGTTTATGTGAGTATTAGTGAGCTTATGGATGGATGTATCGGTGGGTGTGTTGGCATTCCTATGGATGTGTATACACATGGATGTTTTTGTGTGTAAATCTGTGTATATGTGTGTACATAGATGGGGAAAGAGACAGAAAGATAGACAGAGAGGAAAGGAAAAAGGAATATGAAGACATTTGAAAGGGCTCACTGCAAAGTACTGCAATTGGGGTTTAAAAAATCTCTTGCACAAGTAAAGGGTTTAACCTCTTTGGTGTCTTAGAGAGTTGGTGTATGGGACTCTAATGGGATGGCGATGGATGGCTTTGGAAGGACATTCTGGAATCAAAGGAACAAGAGAGGGAAAAGGGGCTGGGGTGAACTTTCCCATTATTGTCATCAAGGGAACCTTCTTTCCAGTCCCTCAGGGTCACAATTTCAATGTTTAGCTCAGCTCCACCTCTAATGTATGGCTCCTTCAGTATACTGAGTCCATCATCTCTTTGTTAGGGGTGGGGTAAAAGGCTTCCTCACTAGACCTCTAAAATCATAGCTCTTCATTACACTGATCAGAGTTCTTAAGTCTTTCAAAACTGTTTTTCTTTAGAATGTCATTGACTTGTTTGTGCAAAGACTTTAATTTTACATATTTGAAAATTCTCCATTATATCTTCTATGATCCTCTCTGGTTCTCATTTATTTATTTATTTATTTTAAAAGATTTTTCCATGGTTCCATGATTAATTTTTTCCCTCCCCTTCCCAGAGCCAACAAGCAATTCCCCTGGGTTGTACAAATGTTGTCACTTGATACCTATTTCCATATTACTCATTTTTGTATAGAGCCATTTTTAAAACCTAAACCCCTGGGGAGCTGGGTGGCACAGTGAATTGAGAGTCAATACACAGTATTGACTCCAAGACAGAAGGTAAGGGTTTAAAAAAATAAAATAAAGCTTAACCTCCCAAATCACATCCCCATATATACGTGTGATAAGTGATGTCATATGTTCTGCTTTTGCATTTCTACTCCCATCGTTCTTTCTCTCAATGTGGTTAGCATTCTTTCACATTAGTCCTTCAGGAGTGTCCTGGCTTGTTGCATTGCTGCTAGTAGAGAAGTCCATTACATTGGATTGTTCCACAATGTTTCACTTTTGGTATACAATGTTCTTCTGGTTCTGCTCCTTTCACTCTGCATCAGTTCATTGAGGTTCTTCCAGTTCACATGGAATTCCTCCAGATCACCATTCCTTACAGCACAATAGTATTCCATCACCATCACATGCCATGATTTATTCAGCTATTCCTCAATCGAGGGACAACCCTTCATTTTTCTGGCTCTCATTTAGTTAAGAACTCTCCCCTTGCCCATAGATCCAAGAGGGAATGTCAACCTTACTCTAATTCATCTATGAAGGTGCCTTGATCTTCCCTGTTTTTCCAGTTACTCAGAGATTGGCTCCTTTTGGCAGGGGCCATGGTGGGGGCTGGTCTTTTCAATTCTGTTGAAGTCACAGACACTGCCTTTTTGTTTACATTTACTTCACTTTGCCCTAGTTCATTAAGTTTTTTTATTTCTCTGACTCCTGGCATTATTTCTTACTGAACATTAACATTTCATTGCCTCCATGTTGAAAGGCACAATTTTGTTTCTATTTTTTGTTACTATATGTTCTGCTATGAATTTATTTTTAATAAACTAGACATTTTGTTCATAATGCCCAATAGGAAGAATGCTGGGACAAAGAGTATAGACTGTTTGTCTATTTTTCTTGAATCATTCCAGATTGATATTCAGAATATTTGAAGGTAAACTAGCAATGTATTAGTACTCCAATCTTCCATGGCCCCATCAGGATTGATTGCTCTTGTTTTTGGTTTACTTTGCAGATTCATAAGATGGTAGTGAAACAACATAGATGACTAAAAACAAAAACAACCCCTAAAACAAAAAACATATAGGAAATGGAAGAAAGGACAAGGATGAATTCAATAAGAAAGTTTAGTGGTTCTGCAATAAAGTATCAGTAGTGTTAAAATCTGGAGTAAGATGAGTTTGGCAAGGAAAACCAAGAACCAAAACATTTCTACTAGGACCATTAAAGAGTGAATGGGGTGATGATAATGATGATGGAGAAAAGTCAGAGATACTCAACTCTTAATTTGCATTTATTTTCTCTGTCAAAGAGAATAACCTTTGTTTGGACTAGAAAGGGGAGAATTACAATGTACTCAGGAATGGAAACTCAAAATAAAGATGAGAGTAAGAGGACATGTGTTTGATGAGTTTAAGTCACCAGGTCCAAACGAACCATATACCCAGATACTGAAATAGACAAACAAAAACTGCACCACCACCAACTTGAACCAGTAATCTTTGGGAGGAGGTATGGGACCAGCAGTGTTAGGCATGGAATCAAAGGACCTGGTTTTGCATCCAGATTCTACCACTTATGTGGCCTTGGATAAGTTAACTGTCCTTTTTGGGCTTCAGTTCCCATATTTGTAAAGTAAAGGTTATTGGATTAGCTATTCTTTGAGGTCTAGATCTAGGTAGTTCTAAGGCACCTTCTAGCTCTAAATCTATGATTCACTGCCCTTGGAGAATGAGAAAAGGGCTACCACATCGGAGAAGACCAAATGTCTCCCCACCTCACCCCGCTCTCCTTTTTTAAAGGAATGAGAATAAACTCTTCACATGAGAGGTCAGTGAACTTGCCTTCAATTCTTAAATTCCAAAATAAATTATTAAAGCAATGGTTAATGAACATTTAGAAAAGGAAGTAGCATTCACAAACAGCCATCATGGCTTCATCAAGAACAGGTCCTGCTTGACTAACCTCATTTCCTTTCTTGAACTGGTTACTAGACAGGGAGATCAGGGGAAGGCTATCAAGATAGTTGACCTAGATTGTTTTGTGTTTTTAAGCAAAACATTTGGCAAAGTCTTTCGTGCTGTTCTTGTGGAAAAGATGGAGAGATATGAGCTTGGTGGTAAGTCATTTTTAGGTAGACTTAGGACTGGTAACCTCCAGAACCAAAGCACAATCATGAAGAGGTCAGTTATACCTTGGAAGGTCTTTAGTGGAGTACCCAAGGGATCTGTGCTTGGTAATGGTCTAGCAGTACTCTTATTAATAAATTAGATGAAGGCATAGATGGTATTCTGCAAAATGTGTAGATGATACAACCTACTATCCCACCAGCTTCTAGAAGCCTTTCCAATTACTCCTTAATCTAATGTTTTCTCTCTGAGATTACCTTTCTTTCATTTACCCGGCACATTATTTCACATGCACATGTTGTTTTCATCTTGTCTCCCCAGTTAGACTGGGAGCTCCTTGAGGGAAGAGACCATTTTTACCTTTCTTTGTATTCTCAGCACATAGCATAGTATCTAGCACAGAGCATTTGCTGTTACTGTTATTCAATCATTTTCATTTGTGCTTGACTCTTTGTGACTGCATTTGGGAGTTTTCTTGGCAAAGATACTAGAGTGGTTTGCCATTTCCTTTTCTGGCTCATTTTTATAGATGAGGAAACGGAGGCAAACAGGGTTAAGTGACTTTCCCAGGGTCACACAGTTGGTAAGTGTCTGAGGTCAGATTTGAACTCAAAATGAATTTTACTGACTCTAAGAGGTTCAGTGCTCTATGCACTATGGTGTCACCTAGTTGCCTTGCCCTATATTTAAAAATGCTTGTCAACTATTGACTGGAAGAAAGTTAGCCAGAGAAAGCTGAATGGATGGCAGGATTCAAAAAGGTAAAACATTGGGCTGAATCGAAAAAGATGAAATTCAACAAGGGTAGATTTTAAATCTTACTTTTGGGTTCAAAAATATCAATTCTAGAAAAACAAAGTGGGAAAATGAACTGGTGATTTTAGTGGACCACAAGCCTAATATGAGTCAATATCATGAAATGGAAGCTAAGAAAGCTAATACAATTTGGGGCTTCATTAAGAGAGGCACAGAGGATGGGGTGAGGGAAGGGATAGTTCCACTCTGCTTTGCTCTGGTCAGACTACATGTTGACAAGTTTGTTCCATCCCTAGAAGGGCATTTCTAAGCTAAGAGATTGTCCAGAGGAGAGTAATCATGATGAAGGGCTTTTGAGATCTTGCCATATGAGAACTGTCTAAAGGAACTTGTGATGCTTATCATGGAGAAGAAAGGAGAACATTCAGGTATTTGGATTAGGGTTGGAATTAGGGTGAGGGTTAGTTGTCGTGTTGAAGAAAGATTTAGACTTTCTGCTTGACCCCAGAAGATAGAGGCAGGAGCAGTGTCTGGAAATTGCAGAGAGGCAGATTTAGCATTAATCTGAGGAATAATTTCCTAACAATTAGAGCTGTAGAGTAAGTGGAATGGGCTGCCTTTGATAGAGAATCTTAAAGGTTGGAAGACATTTTACTAGGGATACTGTGGAGGGAACTTTTATTCAGGTATAGGTTGCACTAGTATGTATTCTTAGGTTCAAATATGGCCTCAGATGCTTACTAGCTGTGTGATTATGTGTAAGTCACTTAATTTGTTTCTGCCTCAGTTTCCTCAACTGTAAAATGGGGAAAATAATAATACCTACTCCCCAGAGTTGTTGTGAGAATCAAAGGAGACAATATTTTAACATTTAAAACAAGGTTTGGCACATAGTAAGCACTTGATAAATACTTTTTCCTTCCTTCCTTCCCTCTCTCCTTCCTTCCTTCCTTCCCTCTCTCCTTCCTTCCTTCCTTTCTTTCTTCCTTCCTTCCTTCCCTCCTTAAGATGGCATGATTCTGTGACCAATGGGGCACATGTATTTAATGGGAAATTCCTGTAATTATTTTAAATTATTTTACAGTTAAAAAAAATGTTACAAACCTGTAAATTATAACTCATAATAATCCATTAGGGGAAATGTGATGTTGAGCTAAGAGAAGACTTGTGGGCAGAGCCATAATTGCTACCTTAACTTAAAGGGCTATGGAGGATGCTTAACCTACTTAGTATAAAAGGGCTGAACTAGGACTAATGGCTAGAAATTTCAGATGGAAGAATAGGAAGAAAAAAAAATTATGGCAATTAGAATTGTCCTACAAGGAATGGATTTGTGAGAGAGTGGTTTCTTTAGTGGATGTCATAAAAAGACGGAGTTGAGAGCTAAAAGCAACCTTGGTACTCCTCCTAGGATGTAAATCCCTTGAGGTCAGGAACTGTTTGTTTTTCTTTTTATCCATAGATCCTGAGAAGTTAACATACAGTAGATACTTAGTAATTGTTTTTTGATTCTATGATTGTGAAGTAATACTACTACCTAGTAAGAAGTGATGAGTTAATTACTTTTTTTTAAACCCTTATCTTCCATCTTAGAATCAATCCCGTGCATTGTTTCTAAGGCAAAAGAGTGGCAAGGGCTAGGCAATGGGGGTCAAATGACTTGCCCAGGGTCACACAGCTAGGAAGTGTCTGAGACCAGATTTGAACCCAGGACCTCCCATCTCTGTGTCTGGCTCTCAATCCACTGAGTCACCCAGCTGCCCCCTGAGTTAATTACTTTTTTAAAACTTGGAAGGAATGACATCAGATAATGAAGAGTAAAATGAATAGAACATCTCAGACAGCTAAAGATTTAATATTTTAAAAAAAATACTGGGGTGAGGGCTGTCCAAGGGGCAATTTCCCTGCCACATTTTAAGGAGAGGAAACTCAGTTTTCCTCATCTGTAAAATAAGCTGGAGACAGAAATGGTAAACAACTCTAATATTTTTGCCAACAAATACCAAATGGGGTCACAGAGTCAGATATGACTAAAAGGACTAACCAACAACATTTTAGGTAAGGGTCAGAAATTGGATCTGTTAGCTGTTGATTAAAGGGAACTGTCAGATGAGGAACCTTTCTCTACCAATGAAGACTGGCACCTGTCCTGCAATTTTATAGCGACCGGCCTGTGGTCCCTATATATTTTTTACCTGTGGGTGATAACCTGAGAAGGAGAAGGGAGACTGAAGGAAATTGGTGAATAATAAAGACTCAGAGACAACAAGTTAAAACACGTGGGGAATGGCACGATCTCCGTGAATATTTCCCATGGACAAGTGTGTCATAGAATTAATGGGAAATACGAGGAATAAGAAAACAGGTGGGGAGTAAGAACTCCTTAATGTCTCCTATGGACAAGAGTGCCAGAGGATTAATAGGAAGCATGGGGGCGACAACATTGCAAGAAAAGAGAGTTCGGGAGGAATAAGGTAGGACAGAACTATCAGAAGATCCAGGGAAGTAAGAGAGAGCTTTGCACTTGTTCCCCAATATTTATTGGAGGTTTTAGGAATGTGGATTGGGAGGAGATCAACGCATACGAAACATGGCATAGGGTTTAACATTGGTTGAATTGACAATGATGAGATCAAAGAGGTGGAGATTAACCTGACATGCGCCTCGCAAAGGAATGTGGTCTGATAAGGTGTGAGCTAGGCTCCTGTGGCCGCTCGGGAATTCTCTTGCCCTTTGGACTGTGACTTATGCAATATCAATACATCAACCATACTTCCCAGATGCTTAGATGCCTGGTATGCTACATATAGTAACCTACTTCTTGTCTTGCGCGCCTTCTCCCAACTGTGCATTTACACTGACCTGGAATGCTCTCCCTTCCTACCTCTGATTCCCAGAATCCCTGATTTTCTTCAAGACCTAACTCCAAATCTCACCTTCTGGAGGAGCCATTTCTAGGACTCACCAACATCCCTCTGATAACTACTTTTCCTCCAGTCTGCAGATATCTTGTGTGTACATAAATATCTTCCCTTTTCTTCCCCATTAGAAAGTGAACTCCTTGAGCAGACCCAGTTAAGGCCCTTCTCTCTTCCTCTCCTTCACATCCCTATCAATTCTTTTTTTGGCCAAAGGGCTGCAAAAATAATTATTAAAACTTGAAAAATCCTATTAAAAAATTGATCCCTTCTGAAAGATGCCCTTCAACATGTACTCTCACTATAGACAAAGGCAAAATAAGAGTATATAAAGCCAATTTCTGTCAATTTGAACTCCACAATAACTCTCAAAAAATTGTTCCTTCTCTCCATTTACAAATATATCACCTTACTAACTTCAAATCTTCATTACCTTGTGGCTTGGGCTACTGCAATAGTCTTCTTTTTTTCTAAACCCCTACCTTCTGTCCTAGAATCAATACTAAGTATGAGTTCCAAGGCAGAAGAGGGGTCAGGATTAGGCAATGGGGGTTAAATGATTTGCCCAGGGTCACTCAGGTAGAAAGTGTCTGAGGCCAGATTTGAACCCAGGATCTCCTGCCTCCAGGCTTGGCTCTCTATCCATCGAATACTCAGCTGTCCTGCAATAGTTTTCTAACTGATCTCCTTGCCTCCAGTATTTCTTTCATCCTCAATGAAGTTGACAAATTGGTATTACTGTTTAAATATGGATATATGGATATTTCTAAAGCACAGGTCTGACCACATCCCTCACCTGCTCAAGAAATTCCAGTGGCTCCCTATTGTCAATATGGAAGAAAAATACTAACTCCTCTGACTGGCATTAAAAAAAAAACTCTTCAAGTGCTGACCCTAGGCTCCTTTCCTACACTTATTACACATAACGTCTCCTTTATATACTCTACGTTCCAGTCAACTTGGCTGTTCTCTGGATCCATCTCTATGACGTTTGCTTAGTTGGTGCTCATGCCTAGAATGTTCTCCTCACTCACCTCTCTCTCTCTAAAAGCCCAGAACTTCCTTTGAAGTTCAGCTCAAATGATTACTCCTGTTGTTTATTCAGTCATTTCTCAATTATGTCTGACCCTTCCTGACCCGATTTGGAGTTTTCTTGGCAAAAATTCTGGAGTGGTTTGCCATTTCCTTCTCTAGTTCATTTTACAGATGGGGAAACTGAGGAAAAGAGGGTGAAATGACTCATCCATGGTCACACAACTAGTAAGTGTCTCAGGACGGTTTTGAACTCGGGAAGATGAGTCTTCCTGACTCCAGGACCAGCACTCTAACCATCGTGCCACCTCCCTGTCCATATTCTTCTTATAGAACACCTACCCTGATTATCCTTATCCCCCTGGTTTCCCTAGCTAAAATTACTTTACGATTACTTCACACACACACACACACACACACACACACACACACACACACGCATTGTCACATCTTTGTCCATTTCTCCATGGTCATGGGGAGCCAGCAGGATGCTGTGGAAAGTGATGACTGGGGAGTTGGAGGATCTGGGTTGGAATTCTGCTCTGCCACTTACTACTTACTCCCTGTGACTCCGGGCAAGTCTCCTCAGCTCTATGACCTTCTAGGGTCTTCAGTTTCTTCATTTATACAATGAGCAGATGGGACTCGCTGGCCTCTGAGGTCCCTGCCATGTTGAAATCTTGGCTTCTATCTTGTTTCTCCCAATGGAACGAAAGCTCTTATGGACGGCAGCTGATGGGGAGGCTCCTGCCGCACGTTGGGCGGAGTTGATCAGGATTCCAGAGGCTGTCCAGTCCAGTGTCCTCATTCTACAGATTAAGAAACTGAGGCCCAGGGGGTTCATGGGATACGTGGGTGCCCTAGGCAGTAGGATCCAGGGTTTTCAATGGAGAAGGGCATGCATCTTAGCCAACCTAGCCCTGTACATGTATAAAGATAGCTTTGCTTGTTGTCTTTCCCATCAGAATCTGAACTCCTTGACAACACATAGTGGAACCAAGGCAGACCCTTCTCTCTCTTCCTCACCCATCCCCATCCATTTTTTCAAGTGCTCTGTATGCAGTAGGCATTTAATAGATGCTTATTTAATTGATTTGCAAAGTCTGAGTGGGAGATTTAAAAAGCAAAGGGAACATCAAACAGGCGTCCCAGGAAGCGGCTGCCTTGCCAAATTCAGCAATATCTGAAATCCATCTCTGAGCCAAGGTCCCCTCATTCCTCCCTCCGCTCAAAGGGCAGGCCGGTAGACTCCAAAGAGAGAGACAAGATCAAAAGGAGATGGGAACCTATAAATCACTCGCTGCCCGTCTTGGTCTCTGCTCTCCACGCACCAGGAAGCCTTCCCACCAGGCCTCCTCCTCCCCTCCCCCATCCCAGACACAGAAGTTCAAAGATCCATGGGAGTTCCTGGACTGATGCATCCCCTCCTCCTGGCCCCAGCCCCAGCTCCAACTTCAGCCCAGGCCTTGGGTTCACTCTTAATGCAAACACCAGCTCCTGTCCTTTTGCTTTTTTTTTTTCTAGCCCCTGTTTCCCAGGGCAGAGGGTTAGGAAAGGTACAGAGACTTTTGCACAGCACAGTTATGCTTGATTTAATTCTGGAAATATTACTTTTAGGGGAAACAGAGTAAGCGTGATTATTCCCATTTTGCAGATCAGAAAACTGAGGCTTACTGTGGGGAAATGGCTTGCCTGAAGTCAGTCACCTAGCAAGTGCTGGAGCAGGACCTTCTATACCCCTAAGGCTTATTGACTTTTCCCTTATACTAAGTTGTCCCTCTCTAGAATCACATAAAGAGGGAGAGGGGAGGAGAGTTGAAACTCTAATGAGACAAACGGGTCTGTGGTCCAGGGTGCCACTGTCTGCTGAAGGTCTATTTCCTTCCTATGATGATGATGACACAGAGAAATGTACCTGTTTAGAGGTTGTCAGAGCTAGGATTGACTTACCCATCCTCTCCCCTCAGGGTTGTTTTGTTTTTGGTTTTTTGGCACCCTCCCTTCTTTCCCCAGCCATGGACATCCTTGATGTGTATCCTTATGTGCCAGAAAGATCACTGGAGTAGAAGGAGACATACATCTTCAGACAAGGCCAGTGGGCTGATTTGTTTTGCTTGACTATAATTATTTGTTAGAAGGGAGGGCTTTGAGGCTGGGGTTGGGTTCTTGGGTAGTGATGTAGAAGCTAAAACAAAAAAGCAGGAATAAAGCTTTAAAATATACAGAAGAAAAGAAGGAGGTCCTAAGGGGATACAGACATTTAGGGCAATTTTCTTACTACTTTGTTAAGTATAATACACACTTAAAATAAATTAAAAATGAAAAGAAGAGGAAGAAGGAGGAAGGAGGAAGGAGGAGGAAAAGGGAAGGGAAGGGAAGGGAAGGGAAGGGAAGGGAAGGGAAGGGAAGGGAAGGGAAGGGAAGGGAAGGGAAGGGAAGGGCAGGGCAGGGCAGGGCAGGAGAGGGGAGGGGAGAAAGATAGATAGATAGAAGAGATAGATAGATAGATAGATAGATAGATAGATAGATGGATGGATAGACAGACAGACAGACCGAAAGAGAGAGAGAGAGAGAAAGAGAGAGAGAGAGAGAGAGAGAGAGAGAGAGAGAGAGAGAGAGAGAGAGAGAGAGAGAGAGACGGACGGACAGACAGACAGACAGATAGATAGATAGATAGATAGATAGATAGATAGATAGATAGATAGATAGACAAATGGATAGATAGATAGATAGATACATAGATAGATACATAGATAGATAGAAGATAGATAGATGGATGGATGGATGGATGGATGGATGGATATACAGGCAGACAGACAGACAGACAGATAGATAGATAGATAGATAGATAGATAGATAGATAGATAGATAGATAGATAGATAGATCCTTGGTTTCAAATCCCAGCTCTGGGATGGTTTACCTTTAATATTAGGGTCAGACTACCCCTTCTCCCAGCATTACTGCACCCAAATTCAGACCGTTTTTGTATCATCACTGCCTACTCTTATGTCCCTGGTTTCCACTAGGTCTGGGATCCTGAGTGCAGAGAAATAGTGGAGGCTGGTAGAAGACTGTGAGCTGGCCCCACAGTGGGTTAGCTACTGCCCTCCTTCTTATAGAGGCTGAGACTTGAAAGCCTGATATAGCAAAGTGTCTTAGAGAAGGGCTTTTGGACAGATGGAGCCAAATCTGGGAAGAAAAGAGGAGTCTGGGTACACAGACGTGCCCTCTTGCATCTGGTCTGAACTAGTTTGGTGTCTGCAGAAAAATGATGATTTGGGATCTAGACCCCTTTCTCTTAGTTTTATGGAGGGAGTTCTGGCTATGAGAAGCCTGGTCCACAGAAATCATTCTGATTTTCTCTGTTTAGACATTCTCTTGTCATAAGGGTCAAAGCTTGGAGATATGTTTGGACATAGAATAGCAAAGCTGGAACCCAGAATGTTAGAGGAGGGAGAGCCCTTAGCTCTTATGATGCGAGACCTGGGAGGACCCTGTAAAAATTAAAATTTAATCTCAAATAATAAAATATTATATTTTATGGGGTTTATTAAATGATCATTAGAAATAGAGATACAAAGAGGATACAAAATAAAGGCCACATGCCATGGCTAATTAGCCATTTAAAAATCACTATCTTACCACCATCACATCATGCCAAAAAGAGAGGAAGATCCTCAAAGATACCACTCCTTTTATCCTCTCTCTATAGGAAGTACATAATGATAGGAAGTCAGTGGGCTCTTGGGATATGTAGTTCTTTTTTAGGGTAACAGATTTTCAATTGTACAACCTTTAGAATATATGACGTGAGAGCTGGACATGTAATGTTAGAGCTGGAAGGAAAGTTAGAACATAGAATGACAGGGTTGGGAGGGCTCTTAGAACACAGGATGCCAGAGCTTAGATGAGCCTTAGAACAATGGATATCATCAGAGCTAGGACAGACCTTGGACTATAGGATGTCAGAGCTGAGAAGGCCCTTGGAACACAGAAATTCAGAGCTTGGAGGGACCTTAAGGACATCAAAATGTCAAAGCTGGGCAGGCTCTTAGAACATAGAACTGGGAAGACCCTTAGAACAGAGAAATATCAGAGCCAAGTCTCAGCCTATAGAATCAGGAGGGCAGTAGCTATACCTAAATCCTGGAGCCACCTTCCAGTCTTTCATTGGCCTCCACCATCCCTCAGTACTCAGGATCCCAGCCCCGGTGGGAACTGGGAACATAAGAGTTGATACAGAGACAGTCTGATCTCGGATGCAGAAATGCTTGGGAGAAGGGACTGTTTGACCCTAAAATGAAAGGTAGGCTACCCCAGGGGACCTTAGAACACTGATTGTTGGACCCAGGAGGGATCTTTGGACATAGAGTAGAATGTAGAGTAGAACTGGAAGATTTCTCAGATGTCATCTATTCCAACGATTACAAGGATCCTCCTGGTACTGTTTTCCCTGAAATGTGTGAGCTTTTGCTCATTATTGCCCCTCTGTCAGGAGGGGTGCCTAAGCTGTGTCCCTAATCCCTAGATCGGTGTACTTCATGCTAAGTGGTGCTTCATAATGTTTATTGAATAAATGAATACATTAGTGAAGATACACACCTGTGAGTAAATACAGGCTCCTTGTGACCATTTGCACAGATGACTAGCTGGGGCTGAGGTACAAACAGTTTTCCCCTTCAAGCTGGAACATATTAACTTCCTCTAGCAGTTGATCTTGCTGACTGGGGCATCAGAGACTAGAGACTCAAGTATAGACCTGTAAGAAGTCAGCAGGCTCTAATTAACCTTCCCCAGATGATTGCAATGGCCTCCCTTTGGATCTCCCTTTCTCCAGTCTATTGTCTATCCAATCTGTCTTCTCCTTCAACATCAAAGGAAGCTTTAAGTTATAGCTCTGACTGTCTTTCCTTTCTGCTCAAGAACTTTTAAAGGTTCCTCGTTGCTTACCCAAATAAGTCCCAGTTTAGCCTGGCACCTATTTCTTGTCCATCTTCCACTACCACCCTTCATATAATTGATGTTCCAACCAAAATGGCGCCTGTTGTTTCCTGATCTTGTCCTTTCCTTTCCCTCGTTTAGCTTCCCATTATTCACGGTTCCCATGACATTCCGCATCTCTGATTCTTGGAATCCTGTCCTTCCTTGAAGTCCCGGCTTCTCTGTTATTGTCTACTCTGACTAGAGTGATATGAGGACAGTGGTGACATTTCCCCCCCTTGTTGTAACCTCCATGGTCCCTGGGCACAGAGGCACAATTGATTAAGAAGCTTCCAGCAACATAGGTTCATCCATTCTCTCATGGCCAAGGTGATGTTGTTCTGGCAAATATTTTTCAGCCAGTTCTTTGCAAAAGGAAAGTGTGCAGCATGAACATCTTCTTCATTCTCTAAATCTCAGAGCATCAGTAAAACGATAAATAAAGCGATGCATTTGCCAGTTGCCAGGGTGAAAATTTAACAGCTGGCTCTGCAGAAGCAGTTCAGGATGGCTCCAGAATGCCCTTGAACAGACCACTAGAATTGAAAATTTTTATTTAATTACTTAATTCAGAATATTTTTCCATAGTTCCATGAATCAGGTTCTTTTTCTCCCCTCCTCACACCCCCCTCCCAATAGCCCAATGAGCAATTCCACTGGGTTTTACGTATGTCATTGATCAGGACCTATTTCCATATTATTGATATTTGCATTAGGGTGATCACAAACAGAGACCACCAGAGATTTCCCTTGGGCTAACTGAACACAAGAGCAGGTAGGTTGAGTAGTGGTTAGAGGGCTCACTGGAGCCAGACGCATCTTCCCAAGTTCAAATCTGGCCTCAGACTCTTACTAGCAGTATAACCCTTGGTAAGTCGCTTTACCCAGTTTCCTCATCTATCATGAGTTGGGGAAGGAAAACAGCAAACCTCTCCAGTGTCTTTGCCAAGAAAACCCCCAATGGAATGGCTGAGCAAGTTGTGGTATTGGAATTGTGATGGAATACTTCTGTGCTGTAAGAAATGATGAGAAGGATGGTTTAAGAAAAACCTGGAAAGACCTACATGAACTAATGCAAAGTGAAGTGAGCGGAACCAGGAGAATAGTGTGCCTGGCAACAGCAATTTTACATGATGCACATTTAGGAATGACTTAGCTATTCTTGGTAATGCAGCGATCCAAGAAAATCCTTAAGGATTCGTGATGAAAAACATTATCCGCCTCCAAAGGAAGAACTGATGGAGTCTGAATGCAGACTGAGACATACTTGATTTTACTTTATTTCTTCACTTTTGTTTGTTTGAGTTCTCTTTCACAGAAAGACTAATATGGAAGGATGGTTTACACTATTACATATGTAAAATCTTAAAAAAAAAAAAGAAGAAAAGAAATCCCCAAATAGATCACGAAGAGTTAGACCCAACTAAGCCACTCCTCAGATCTGTAGATGTATTTCTTTTCCTTCTCCTCCAGGGAGAAAATAACTCACATTGCTGTGAGGAATTATATTCTCTGAAGTGCTTCTCTTGAAAGAACCTTTCTCTTGAAAGGAAATGCAAACATTTTTATCCTCTTCTTACAGATGGAGAAACTGAGGCTTAAAGAATCATTCTGACTTGCTTTAAATATTATGACTAATAAAGTGCAGAACTAGGTATGACTCATAACTCCAAGCCCATTGCTTTTCCTTGGAATCCCAGAACATTAGAATGGAGAGGAATGCTAGGGATCACTTGGCCAAACTCCTCCTTCTAGAGCTAAGAAAACAGGCTAAGACATGCTCTGTGTGGTGGCAAAAAAACTGGAAAATGAGGGGATGCCCCTTCAATTGGGGAATGGCTAAATAAATTGTGGTATCTTTAGGTGATGGAATACTATTGTGCTCAAAGGAATAATGAACTGGAGGGATTCCATGGGAACTGGAACAACCTCCAGGAACTGATGCAGAGTGAGAGGAGCAGAACCAGGAGAACATTGTACACAGCAATGATACACTGTGGCACAATAGAATGTAATGGACTTCTCTACTAGCAGCAATGCAGTGACCCAGGACAATTCTGAGGGACTTATGAGAAAGATGCTGTCCACATCCAGAGGAAGAACTGTGGGAGTGGAAATGCAGAAGAAAAGCAACTGCTTGATAACATGAAATGATGGAGATATGATTGGGGATGTAGACTCTAAATGATCACCTGAGTGGAAACATAACAATATGGAAATAGGTTTTGATCAAGGACACATGTAAAACCCAATGGAATTGCACATTGGCTATGGGAGGGGTTGGGGGAGAGGAGGGAAGTTACCTGACTCTTTAAACCAAGGAAAAATATTCTAAGTTGACTAAATAAAATTTTTAAAAAAAGAAAAGGAAACAAACTAAAAGAAAAAAGAAATAAAACTATTTGGTGGTAGAATCATGACTAGAACTCAGGCCTTCTAAGTGAAAGTCTAGTGTTCTCATCACTATGCCAGGCTGTGCCATGGTATGTGTAGAGGGGTGGTATGACAATTTTTTTTGGATCCTTGAAGTTTAAGGAGCTCCATACAATGAAAGGTATGGGAGAAAGGACAGAGGCTGAGTCAGAACTTGATGGTCTGGAACCCAAGTTGGGCAGGGAGAGAAAAGGGACCTTATAGGGTGGAGGGAGTTGGTAGATGGGAGTAACTTGCCCTGAGAGCCAGGGCAAAAAATGAAGGGTTTTTTGGTGACTGTGGTGTCTGTTCTATGCAATATCCCACTTTTATAGGAAGATTTTTCTTTATTAGCTCTATGTTCTAGCAATTATGTCACCTACACCCTGAACCTGCATTACTACAATAGCTTCTTAATAGGTCTTTCAGCCTCCACTTATTTCCTTTCTAATTTATTCTTCATACTGATGGTAAATAATCTGTAAAAATCTCTTAAGCATAGATCTGATTGTCACTCCTCAAAAATCTTCAGTAGCTCCCTATTGCCTTCCTAGTTAAGTTCAAATACATCTGTGTAACATAAAAAAAAAAACAACTCTTCAGAATATGATGAAGCCTAAGCTTTTAAACTTTTAAAATATTACTTTCTACCATGAATTCTACTCTCCCATCTCTCCACCTTTGCACTAATGCCCACATTCAGAATCCTCTGCCCCTTACCTTGATCTTTTACCTTTTTAAGTTTTAGATGGTTTGGTTTTTAATATGTTATGTTGATTATTTTTTCTAATGTTGAACCATCCTTGCATCTCTGGTATAAATCCTACTTGATTTTGTTTGACAGGATTTCATTTAAAAAATTTAAACTCCTGTTCACTAATGTCCAATATAGTTTTCTTTCCATGTTATATCTTTCCCTGGTTTATGTATCAGAATTCCATTTGTCTCATCAAAGGATTCCGTTATGTTGATTTTCCTCCTCAATTTTTAAGAATAATTTGTGAAGTATTGATACTAACTTTTAAAAAAAGTTTAATAGAATTCTTCTGTGGCTCCATCATGACCAGGAATTTTTTCCTCCATAATTCCTTTCCAGTCTATCTCCTTTTCTTTTTTTCTTTCTTTCTTTTTTTTTTTGAAACCCTTACCTTACATCTTGGAATCAATACTGTATATTGGTTCCAAGGCAGAAGAGTGGTAAGGACTAGGCAATGGGGATTAAGTGACTTGCCCAGGGTCACACAGCTGGGAAGTGTCTGAGGCCAGATTTGAACCTAGGACCTCCCATCTCTAGACCTGGCTCTCAATCCACTGAGCTATCCAGCTGCCCCCTACTATCTCTTTTTCTGAGAGTAAGTTATTTAAGATCTCTATCTGGTCTTCTGATAGTTTCAGTTTTTTATAGTTTTGAATGTATTTCTCTGTTTCTTTTGTGTTCTCAGTCGTGTTAGAATACAATTGTGCATAAAATGTTCTGATTATTATTTTTAAATTTATGATTTTGTTGTGATTTTTACCTTGTGCATTTGTTATTTTTATTTGATTTTTCTCTTTTCTTTTTAATCAGATTAGTTAAGAATTTATCACTTCTATTATTTTTCAAAGAATCAGTTTTTAAGTTTTATTTCTATGACTTTTAAAATCCCAATTTATATATTTCCCCTCTAATTTTGAATGTCTCCTCATTTGTGCTTATTTTAGGTTAATCTATTTGTTGGCGTTCTAAATTTTAAAATGAATATTCAGTTTGTTAGTCCTCTTTTTCCTATTTTGTTAATGTGTGTTCATAGAGATATGATTTTCCCCTAAAGGGTTTCTTTAGTTTCATACCAGAAATTTTGGTAATTTGCCTCATCATTATCCTTTTCTTTTACATAGTTATTGTTTCTATTATTTGTTCTGATTCGCTCATATTTGGAATTTCATTTTAAAGTCTCTTTTTGGATCTGCAATTTTTGTTTGTGATATTAACCAGTAACTATTTTTTGTGATTGTTTGTAAAGGACATATTAAGTATTGCTACTTTTTAACATTTGTTTGCAATTTCTCTTTCCCCTAGTACATGGTCACTTTTGGGCAAAAGTTTCTTGGTACAGAAAAATATTCTTTTGTTGCCCTTATTTAGAAGACATCATAAGTCTTTTAACTCTGGTTTCTCCAGCAATTTGTTCAGTTTCACATTCTACCCCACCCCTTTTAATCTTTCTGTTAGATGTATCCAAAACTGAGGGAGGGGTGTTGAAGTCTCCTATCACCATCATTTTACTATGTCTTCTTGAAGCTCAAATAATGTTTCCTTTATGAATTTGGATGCTAAGGCATTTGGAGCATAAGGATTTATTACTGACATTGGTTTGTCTATGGCTCTTTTCAGTATGATATAATTTCCTGGTTTACCCATCTTTATTTTTTGAATGCTTGTTTTTGCTTTGTCAGATAGTGTGATTGAAACTCCTGCCTTTTTAGATTCACTTGATATGTATAAATTTTCCCCCAGTCTCTTCAGTTTTATTTCATTTTTTATGACCGTTTTACAAATGTATTTCTTACAAGCAGAAGATTGTAGTTTTGTTTTCTTATTCAATCTGTCATGCTTTTTCATTTTATTGGATCGTTTGATCCATTCACATTTAAAGTTAAGACAACTAGGTTTCTGTTTTCTTCTATCTGCTTTTAATATTGTAATTTTTTTCCAAGTTAAGATTTCCCCTTCTCTTCTGTTGTATCTACTTTGTACCTTAATACTTTCAAAAACTTTCTTTTTTAAAATTACATGTAGAAATAATTTTTGACAATTGTTTTCTGACATTTTGCAGGTCTAAGTTTCTTCCTTCTTTCCCCCACTCCCCCCCAGGCAATAAATAGTACAATATATATCAGTATTTTAATTCAATACGTAGTTCCATATTCTACCTTAACGTTTTTTAAAGTGGCCCTGTTTCCATGGACTCTCCTCCCCTTACTCCTGATTCCTTTCCCTTAGGAATTTTGGTTATTCTTTTTATTCTCTTGATTTCATCTTTTTGTTTCATTTATGTGTTTATTTTATTATATAATTTAATTGCTTAATAATATAACAATATAATTTATGTATAATATAATTCTTCCCTCTCTACCGTTTTCCCATTTAGTCAAGTAGATTATACCTTCCTTTTCCCTCCTCAAGTGGTATGGTTTATCAGTTTTTAAAATTTCATTTTCATGCCCTTTTCAAAAAAAGAATTTCTCTTATTCTCTTCATTATGTATCTTCTCTTTCTGTCTATATTTTCATTCTCTGATTTATGACCTATTCATATAGTAAACCCCCCACAGAAGAAAAAGAAAAAAATTCTAACTTCTTCTCTGATACAAAGGGAGGGCTAAAAAACGTTATGTGGGTTTTCCAGATGGCATTCCTAACCCCTGAGATGTGGAAGGGATACCTGTACTTCTACCCAAAAAAAGCATTGATTCATCTGTAGGTAGGGTGCTGGTAGGTTCTGTCCATAATGTCCCCCTCCTTCCTCTTTTGCTGTTTCCTCTACAAGATTCGCACTTTCATCCTTGTCTCCTTATGTATATTTAGAAAGAAGTCTTACTGGTCTTTCTGTTGTCACTCTGTGGCTGTTGCTATCCTTGTCAGTGATATATATTCACTCCTCTTGCTTTTCTGTTGTTTGGAGTGTTCAAGAAACAAATAATCTCTTTAGGTCCTTTAGGTCTGAATTTCTTTTTAAAAGCATTGCAAATGCCTTTTTTAATACTGAACATTCATCTTTTTCCTATATTACTAAACTCAGATTTGCCAGATAGGCCACCTTGGACTTCATCTTGAGCTCCGCTATTCTTCAGAATATATTGTTTGGTTTGAAATTTTCTTTTTTCATTACTATATTTTCTGGTGGCAACAGAATAGTCTTTGGATAAACAGGATGATTTCAGAAAGAACTGGAAAGATCAACATGAACTGATGCAGAGTGAAATAAGCAGAACCAGGAGAACAGTGTTCACAGTAACTGACATATTGTTGAATAATCAACTGTGAAAGACTTAGTTACTCTCTGCAAAACAATGATCCAGGGCAATTCGAAGGAACTTATGACCAAGAATGCTATCCACCTCCAGAGAAAAACTGTTGGAGTCAGGATGCAGATCAAAGGATATAGTTTTTCAGTTTAGTTTATTTGGGTTTTTATTTTTTTTTAGATTTATATAATTATCCTCTTACAACAATGAATATGAAAATGTTTTCCATGATAATACATATATAACCCAAATTAAGTTGCTTACTAGCTCTGAGAAGGGGGAGGGAAAAGAGGAATGGAGGGACATAATTGGGATCATATAACTTTAGACAATTTATGTGGAAAATTGTTACTATATGTAATTTGTAAAGTAGAATACCTTTATAAAAGAAAGAATAGTCTTATGTTAATTGAATTTTCCCCCTTTGTACTTAAAGGTCTTTTCCCTACATGCTTACAGAACTTGTTTCTGAATTGAATTGTTCAATTTAACCATTATGTCTTGGAGTTTGCAGCCTTGGGTTTTTTTTATTTTATTTTCTAGAAGGGATCTGTGAATCTTTTCAATTGCAGTTTCATTTTCTGTGTTTAGAAGTTTGGGGCAATTCTATTATTTATTTCATTATGCTGTGTCCGGTCCTGTTCTTCTGGGAGATCTATGTATGATCTTTAGATTAGTTCTATGCATCCTGCTTTTAAGATCAGCATATTTTGTTTGCATAGTGAACATATTTTTCCCATGTTATTGCTTTTTGCTTCTCTTCTTTCAGATCATTCTTTACTTCTGTATTTGTGTTTCCAATCTATTGTTCTCTCTTTTATTTCTTTGGTGAGGCTTGTCAATGAATATTCACGTTTTTCAATTTTGCCTATAATTTTTGCTGTGCAGGACAAAAATTCTTTTCTCATAATTCTCATTTCTCTTTTGGAATACTCAGGAACAGTGTGTTGTGGTTCCATGTTCTCCTCAAATTCTAGAGTCTTTTGTCTCATCAAGTGTAGAATCATTTCCCTTTGCTTTGCAGCATTGATGCGTAGAAGCCCAAATTATTTACTAAGTCTAAAAGTCATATTTCCTTTGGTTGTCAATATTTTATCTGCTTGTATTCATAGAATCCAAGTTCTAGAGCTCGAGCTGGAAGGCCTGGAAGATAGGTCATCTAGACCAACAACTTCATTTTATAGATAAAGACAAGGAGGTCTAAAAGGGATAAGTGACTTGCTCAAAGACACCCACGTAGCAAGTAGTAGAGATGGTATTGTATCTGCACATAAAAATATCTTATTCTCCAACTTCTTTTCCCCATCAAACTATACCCTGACCCTGAACTATTGCGAATTCCATTGTGGGGGACAGCGGGGTAGCTCAGTGGATGGAGATTCAGGCCTAGAGATGGGAGGTCCTGGGTTCAAATCTCACCTCAGACACTGCCCAGCTGTGTGACCCTGGGCAAGTCACTTAACCCCCATTGTATATAGCCCTTACCATTCTCTGCCTTGGAACCAATACTTAGTATTGATTCTAAAATGGAAGAAAAGGGTTTAAAAAAAATTCCATTGGGGCATATCTGGCATAACTTTTTCTCTCCTATACTTAGCATGGTACTCTGGATGCCAAAGTTGCTAAATAATTGCTGATTTGAAGAAAACAGATTGAAAAGAACTCTCTCTTTAACACTGGCCTCATTGGAAATGACCCTGGTTTTGAACTGGCGGGCTTCTTTGGGAGTCAAAGGACTGGGCCTGAATATTATTTCTACCATTTCTCATTCCAGTCATCTTGGGAAAGGCTTCTCTGTGCCTCAATTTCCTCATCTGTAAAATAAAGGGGATTGGCCTAGATGGCTCTTAAGGTTTCCTCCTGCTCTGGTTCTATAATCTGGGGATCTGAGTTTGAATCCCAATTCTGCTACTTATAAGCTTTGTGACCTTAGTCCAACCACTTCCCCTTTTGAGGGCCTCCATTTCCAATTCTGTAAAAGGAGGAAGCCACACTGGATGATCTCTACAGTCTCTTCAGCCTTTAAAGCATCCATGTGATCTCTTTTTCAAGAGGTACCCCAGACGTGGGAAAAAGGAAAAGAGTTGCTGAGACAGAGGATAATTAACAAGGTGTCCTGGTTACGATCGTCCATTTACTGCAAAATCCAGTGGGAAGAGGTCAGCCTGATGCACTGCTCTGGGGGCTTCCAGCTTCCAGGGAGCTCTGCCGGGAAGGGATGGAAAACATCTGCCTGTGTCAGGCCTGTTCTGGGCATGGGAGCTGCTTGCTCCCAGGCTCCTAGGGTTTGAGATGGGAGATCTGTGCATTGGAAGCAGTACCTGCCTGGCCTGGAAGGACAGGGCTAGAGCCTCGCTAGCCCCTGCCCCCCTGGAGTAGGATGGCTCATTCACAACACCAGGGATTCATCTTCCTGAGTTCAAATATGGCCTCAGATACTTATAATCTATGTGATCCTGGTCAAGTCCCTTAACCTCATTTGCCTCAGTTTCCTCATCTGTAAAATGAGCTGGAGAAGGAAATGGGAAACCACTCCAGTGTCTTTCAAGAAAACCCTAAATGGGATCAGGAAGAGTAGGAAATGACTGAACAACAACATGGTATCTATCTATCTCTATATCTTTATCTATATAAGTAGATAGGGATATAGATACATAGATATAGATAGTCATAAAAATATCTATAGAGACCTGAATGGCTAGAGATATAGATATAGATAGATTGATATGGAGATAGATAGATAGATAGATGATGGATAGATAGATAGATGGATAGGTAGATGACGGATAGATGGATAGGTAGGTGGATAGAAAGTTTAATAGGTGGATAGATGGATGGATAGATAGATGGATGGATAGATAGATAGATGGATGTGTGGATAGAGAGATGGATGGATAGATAGATGGATGCATAGATGGAAAGATAGATAGATAGATAGATAGATAGATAGATAGATAGATAGATAGATAGATTAATAGGTGAATGGATGGATGGATGGATGGATGGATGGATGGATGGATGGATGGGTAGATAGGTGAATGGATGGGTGGAGAGATAGATATAGATGGATAGAGACAGACAGACAGACAGATAGATAGATAGATAGATAGATTGATTGATTGATTGATAGATAGATAGATAGATAGATAGATAGATAGATAGATAGATATAGAAACATGGATGGATGGATGGATGGATAGGTAGATAGGTGGAGAGATAGATAGTTCTATACAGATCCAAAAAGTAGATATATGGCTACCCTTGAGGGGAAGGTACCAGGACCTGAGAGGGCTAAGATACACCTCCTGCAGAAGATAGTACTTGAACTAAAGTTTGAGAGAATCTTGGAATTCTAGAAGCAGAGGTGAGGAAGGAGGATGTTTCAAATATAAGGGAAGTCAGAGGCTGGAGGCTGATCATCAGGTGTGAGGGACAGCACTTTACAGACACTGAGACTTAGGAAGATGAAGTGATGGCTAAGTTCACAGAGACAGTAAAGTGGCACAGAAGGTTACCCAACCAGTCTTCTGACTGAATCTTAGGTTCTTTCCATGCCATATAGCCTCAGGGCATAGTAGAGTTAGCTTTTCTTTTGAGACAGAGGGAGAGTAGGGGCAGGGTCTTGATACTGAGAGTTCTGAGAAACAGAGATTGGGGAATGAGGACCCTCATGGCTCTTGACCTCAGTCTTTTTAGCAGGAGGTTAGCCAGGTGACTATCAGTGTGGGAGACGGGGCTCCAGAGAAAAGGAAGAAAAGGTATGGAACAGACCTTTATAAGGAATAAGGCAAGGAATCCATAATAGGAAGAAGGAAAGGCTTAGATGAGTTTGTAATTCATCAGTGGTTGAAATCAGTGGAATTTCATGAGTTTTCTCCAACTACACTTATTAGCCTTGAAGCAAGAACAGAGAAATAAGTTGAGGATTATCCAGGAAGGAGTATTTGTATATTAGGAACCAGCAGAAGGTAGTAATAGTGATGGCTAAAAGGGGCAGCTCAGGGACTCAGTAGATTGAGAGCCATGTCTAGAGATGGGAGGTCCTGGGTTCCAATATGGCCTCAGACACTTTCTTAACTGATATGACCCTGGGCAAGTCACTTGACCCCCATGGCCTAGCCCTTACCACTCTTCTGCCTTGGAAGCAATACATAGTATTGATTCTAAAGTGGAAGGTGAGGGTTTAAAAAAAATAAATGCTACAAGTATAGGTTCCAAGGCAGAAGAGAAGTAAGGGCTAGGCCATGGGGGTTAAGTGACTTGCCCAGGATCACACAGCTGGGAAATGTCTAAGGTCAGATTTGAACTCAGGTCCTGATTCCAAGCAGGACACTCTATCCACTGACCACTTAGCTGCTCCCAAAATTATTCTTTAAGAACAACTTTTATCATCCACTTTAGAATCAATATTTTGTATTGGTTCCAAGCCAGAAGAGCAGTAAGGACTAGGTGTTGAGTGTTAAGTGACTTCCCCAGGGACACATAGCTGGGAAGTATTTAAGGTCAATTTGAACTCAGGACTTCCTGACTCCATGCTGAACCCTTAACTCACTGAGCCACCTAGCTGATCCTGCTGATAAAAGTACAAATCTACCCATATCACTACAATTACCCCACTACTAAACATCATTGACTCCCTATTGTCAGAGGCAGCTAGGTAGAACAGTGAATAAAACCTCAGCTTAGAGAAAGAAAAACTTGAGTTCTAATCCAGCCTCAGACATTTCCTAGCTGTGTGACCCTGGGCAAGTCATTGAACCTCTGAATCAGTTTCCTCAGTTCTAAATGGGGTTAATAATACCACTTAATTTCTAAGGCTGCTATGATGATCAAATGAGATTAATATTCGTGAAGCACTTAGTACACTGCCTGGCACATAGTAGCCACTATGTGGAATAATGCTTATTCCCTTGCCTTCCTCTCCCTATTCTCTAGACCTCCAATTTTCTAAGCTGTAAAATAAGGGGTTTGGACTAGGTGGCCTCTGAGGTCCTTCCAGCATGAGTTCTATGATCCCACTATCACTCTCCCACTTCCATGTCCTTAGTGCCTGGCATATACCAGCTACTGCCCCAGGCAAGGCATTAATCTTAGTTTCACAGGCAAATTTCTGAGGTTCCAAATTACAGACAGGCACCTATCTATATGTGGGAGGGAGTCTCCATACTGGAAAGTCTCTATGATAATCAATCTAGAGTTCTGAATTTTAAAAAAGTCATATATTATAAATTCTTTAGAATAGAAAACTTCTCAGCTGAAAGACACCTTAGAACATATGGCAGAACTGGAAGGGATCTTAGGACAGAGACTGTCAGAACTAGAAGGGATCTTGGGACATAGAGGGTCAGATCTAGGATGTTTCCTTAGAACATAGAATGCCAAGGATGGGAGGATCCTTAGAACATGAAATATCAGAGGTGACAAGTACCTTAGAACACAGAATATCAGGGCTGGGAAGAACCTTAGAACAGGGAATACCAGAGCTGGGAGAGATCTTAGAATAGAAAATGTCAGAGCTGGGAGAGACCTTAGAACTGAGAATGTCAGAGCTGGGAGAGACCTTAGAACAGAGACTGTCAGAGATGGGAGAGAGCTTAGAACCCAGAATCTCAGAGCTGGGAAGAGCCTTAGAACAGGGAATATCAGAGCTGGGAGAGATCTTAGAACTGAAAATGTCAGAGCAGGGAGAGACCTTAGCACACAGAATGTCAGAGCTGGGAGAACTCTCAGAGCATAGAATGCCAGAGGTACAATGATCTGAAGAACTCAGAATGTCAGGGCTGGAGGAACATTAGAATAGAAAATGTCAAAACTGGTCAGGAACTTAGAACACAGGATATCAGAGCTGGATTGACCCTTAGAACCCCAAATGTCAGAATTGGGAGAAACCTTAGAACCCAGAATGCCAGAACTGGGAGGAACCTTAGAACCCAGAATGTTAGAACTGGGGAAAACCTTAGAACCCAGAATGTTAGAACTGGGGAAAACCTTAGAACCCAGAATGTTAGAACTGGGGGAAACCTTAGAACACAGAATTTCAGAATTGGGAGGGAACTTAGAACCCAGAATGTCAGAGTTGGGAGGGAGCTTAGCACACAGAATGCCAGAGCTGGGAGAACCCTTAGAACCTAGAGTGTCAGAACTGGAAGGGAACTTAGAACCCAGAATGTCAGAGTTGGGGGAAATCTTAAAACCCAGAATGTTATAACTGGGGGAAACCTTAGAACACAGAATGTCAGAGCTGGGAGGAACCTTAGAACCCAGAGTGTCAGAAATGGGAGGGAACTTAAAACCCAGAATGTTAGAGCTTGGAGGAACCTTAGAACCCAGAATTTCAAAGTTGGGGGAAATCTTAAAACCCAGAATGTTATAACTGGGGGAAACCTTAGAACACAGAATGTCAGAGCTGGGAGGAACCTTAGAACCCAGAATGTCAGAGTTGGGGGAAACCTTAAAACCCAGAATGTTAGAACTGGGGGAAACCTTAGAACACAGAATGTCAGAACTGGGAGGAAGCTTAGAACATAGGATATTAGAGTTGGTAGAACCCTTAAAACCCAGAGTGTCAGAGCTGGGAGGAACCTTAGAACCCAGAATTTCAAAGTTGGGAGAAACCTTAAAACCCAGAATGTTATAACTGGGGGAAACCTTAGAACAGGGAATGTCAGAGCTGGGAGGAACCTTAGAACCCAGAATGTCATAATTGGGGGAAACCTTAAAACCCAGAATGTTAGAACTGGGGGAAATCTTAGAACACAGAATGTCAGAACTGGGAGGGAACTTAGAACCCAAAAAGTCATGGCTGGAAGGAACCTCAAAACATAGAATATTAATATTAGAAGGCTCTAGAGGAGGAAGCCAGGTAGCTCTATAGATTCAAAGCCAGGGCTAGAGATAAGAAATACTGGATTCAAATTTGGCCTTAGACACTTTCTAACTGTTTGACTGTGGGAAAGTTAGTTTAACCTCCATTTCCTAGCCCTTACAGTTCTTCTACCCTGGAACAGATACTTCGTATTGATTCTAAAAATGAAGGTAGGAGTTAATTTAAAAAAAAAAAGGGAGGGACTTCTAGAATAAAATATTATAACCAGAAATGACCTTGGAGCTTGGCTGATCCACATCCCCATTTTACAGAGTAGAAAACTGAGAGCTACAAGGGGACAAAGTGACTTGCAGAGGCAAGGGACAGATGCAAGACCCTACTTAGGGGGTGATGAAGGTGGGGGGTAGGAGATGAAGTGAGAAGGGACTCAATCGTCCCAGCTCCAATTTACTTTTCCCAACAACGTTCCAAATAATAGATTCAGTGAAACCAGAACCGTGAAATCACATTAGGGAAACTGGAGATAATTGTCAAGGGGGAAGGATTTAAACTATGTCGAAACTGTTCATGCACGAAAAGGTGAGAACTCCTGAACTCACACTCAAAGTTACAATTGGGAAAGAAAGAAAGAAAAAACCTTAAACCCACAACCAAAATATTTCGTAAGACTTTTTTTTTTTTTGGTGAAGTAAAAGCTACAGGCAGCTTTTCTACTTGTAAGCTGGCCAAGAATAATTTGTGGCAGGAAAGTTTGAGCATTTGTAAAAATAAAATAAAAAATTTTTAAATGGAGAGCACTTCAGAGTCTGTTTGCCTGAAACTGAACAGAAAAAGGGAAAGGTACTGAGGTGGCGAGCTCCCTCCCCTCCGTCTCTCCCCATCACGCTGACACCGCTTCTCTCACCATGTGTTGAAATCGAGATTTTTCGTGTATTTGTTTTGTTAATCACACGCCAGGGCTGAGGTGGTAGCTGGCTGAGTTTCTCCTTGTTAATGTCGGGCCCTGACTGCAGAACCGGTCCCCCTACTGCACCCCCCGGGGTGGGCATCCACCTGTTCCCCAGCTGATCCGGGGAGTCTTTTCTGGGCCCAGCTTCCCCCCCAATTTCCAGGATGCTCCCTTGGGCCCCTCGTCCTTCAAGAATCCCGCCCGTGGCTAGTGGGTGGTGGCCCCTGGAGGAGGCCTCTGGGGACCAATTTCTTGGTAGCTGTGGGGCAGATGTTCCCCAGGGGTGTAGCTGCAGGTGGGAAGATTCCTGTGGGGGGAGTGTCTTCTTCACAGGAGGAAAGATTCCATTCAGTTTGACAAGTTGAATGTGATTTAGTGAGGTCACACCATGGCCCGGTTCATGGGTGCTGAACGGTGGGAGGAAGGAGAGGGGAAAATCATGGGTGCCCCCTCCGGCCACCCCCAACAGCCTCTGTGCTCTGGGGGTGGCCGTCTATTAGGTGAGGACGACATCCAAGGGAATCATGGAATGTCAGAGCTGGGAGGGGCCCCAGAAGATGGAATGTCAGAATCAGGAGGAACATTGGAAGGCATATAGCCCAACTTACTCTCCATCTCACTTCACAAATGAGGTGAAAGGAGCCCAGATGGAGCAGTGACTTGTACAAGGTCACAAAGTCAGTGGCAGAGTCAAGACTAGGATCCAAGTAATCTTCCTTCCTCCCTCCCTCCCTCCCTCCCTCCTTTCTTTCTTTCTTTCTTTCTTTCTTTCTTTCTTTCTTTCTTTCTTTCTTTCTTTCTTTCTTTCTTTCTTTCTTTCTTTCTTTCTTTCTTTCTTTCTTTCTTTCTTTCTTTCTTTCTTTCTTTCTTTCTTTCTTTCTTTCTTTCTTTCTTTCTTTCTTTTTTAATTAAAAAAATTTTTCCATGGTTACATGATTCCTGTTGTCTCCTTCCCCACTTCCCTTCCCTTCCTCCTCCTGGAGCTAACAAAGAATCCCCCTGGGTTATACATGTATTATCCCTGGTGATTTTTCTTGATGCCTTTTGTTTTTATGTTGAATTCTTTTCCAAAATTGTACTCCAGCCCAACACTTCTGTACCCAGAGAGCCATGCCTTGTAACAAAGATTTCAAAAGAAAGAGGGGGGAAAGCAATTTGGGAAAATGCAATATTAGACATTTCTGTGATAAAGGGAAGGAGATGTTTTATCTGAACCCTTCTTGGGGGCCAAATTGGACCAGTGTAGTTAGGGAACATTGTTGGTCATCATTTTGTTCCCTCTCTTAATATTGTTGGTGTCATTATTCAGATTGTTCCCCTCATTCTTCTGTTATTGTTGAGGTGTGATCAGCTCTTTATAATCCCATTTGGGGTTTTCTTGGCAAAGATACTGGAGTGGCCAACCATTTCCTTCTCTTGCAGTTCATTTTACAAGTGAGGAAACTGAGGCAAATAGGGTAAAGTGATTTGCCCAGGGTCACATTGCTATTTGCTGAATCTGGATTTAAATACAGGTTTTCCTAACTCCAGGCCCAATTCTCTTTCCACTGTGCCTCCTAGCAGATATGGTAGCCCAAGAAGCTAATTTGATGGTAGGTTGAAGGAAAACAGATAGTGTTGGGAAGGAAGGAGATCATAGTCTCACTGACTTCTGTTCTGGTCAGACCCCTTTGGGAGCATTTTGTTCAGTTCTTGGTGTCACAGACGGACTTTTAGGATGGACTTTGGCAAGCAGGCAAGCGTCCAGAAGAGGGTAACAGGACAGTAAAGGACACTGAGTTCTAGCTATGTGAGGATTAATGGAACAAATGGCGTGTTTAGTCTGGAAAAGGAAAAATAACTCAGGGAGGTCTGATTGCTTTCTTCAAGTTCTTGAAGGGCTGTCATGTGGGAAAGGGGTTAGATTTGTTCTTACTGACCCCAGAGGGCAGAAGTGGGTGATAATTGCAGAGATAGATTTCTACTCATTGTAATGGAAAACCCTCTACTGATCCAAGGTAGGGGCAGCTAGGTGGCACAATGGCTAGAGTGCTGGGCCTGGAGTCAGGAGGACTCATCTTCCTGGGTGCAAATGTGACCTCAGACACTTCCAGCTATGTGACCCTGGGCAAGTTGTTTAACCTGGCTTGCCTCAGTTTCCTCATCTGTCAAATGAGCTGGAGAAGGAAATGGCCAACCACTCCAATATCTCTGCCAAGAAAACCCCAAATGGAGTCACAAAGAATTGGACACAACTGTAAAAGGACTGACTTGCTGACCAAGAAGAGAATTGGTTGGCTGAGAAACTGGAAGTCTTAAAGCAGAAGCTGATCCCCTTGTCAGAGGACTTGTAGAAGGGAGCCAGCGAGCCTTTGAGGTCCCTTCCAACCCCAAGATTCTACGATTCCAAAAGGGATGGGGCAGACACGAGCATGATCTGAGCAGGGGACGGCAAGATCCTGCCTCCAAGATCGATTGTCTCCTGACCAAATCATGGCCATGGTTCTAATCTCTCTGATAGGGATAGGAATAGGAATAGTAGTTTCATTGATATGGGGAGCTCCCGGAGGAGGAAATCCCTCTACCAATATTGGTTTGGCGCCTTCTTTTGAACTTAGAATTTTGGAGAGTTTTAGTTGACTTGTCCAGGGTCACCAAGGCAGTATATGCCAGAGAAAAGGTTTGAACCCAGGGTTGTTGTTTTTTTTTGTTGTTGTTGTTCTGAGAGCAACTTCCTAGGTATCATGTCTCAGTTGTCTCTGGTTCCTCCTCCCCTTATTCATGTACATTCCTCATATTCCTTTTCTTTCCAACGCTTTAGAGGCAGCAAATAGAGTGAGTGTTGGGCCAGGAATCAAGAAGACTTGAGTTCAAATCCAGCCTCAGACACCTACTATCTGGGTAACCCTGGATAACTCACTTAACCTCTATTTGCCTCAGTTTTCTCCACTGTAAATGGGAGATCATAAAAGCTCTACCTCCATCCAGGGTTGTTTGTGAGGCCCAAAAGATGTGATTTTTGTCAAGTGTTTGCTCAGAACAGTGCTTGGCACATAGTAGGTGTTATATATGAATGCTTATTCTCTTCTTCCCTTTCCCCTTCCCCTTTAGGGTTCATGTCCCAGCCCTGATCTCTGTTCTTTGACCTACATAGAAGGAAATTGGTTGAGTTCAAAAGCAAGGTGTCAGCCAGATGGTTTTTGGTTTGGTTGAGCTCTTTAAATTGATTCAAAGTAGAAATAGCTTAAAATGTCTGAGAGTCAGAAGGCCTGGGTTCTAGTACCAGTTCTGCAATTCTGTCCCTCTTCCCCCCACCATTAAGTTGATGAGCAAATCACTTCACCTCCTGGGCCTTTAATGAGGCATCATCCAAGGAGGAGGGATCCTAGGCTTTAGGAGAAGCAGGCATCCCTAAGTTCTAAGGTCCCTCCCGGATCTAACCCTTTCATTCTTTCTTTCTTTCTTTCTTTCTTTCTTTCTTTCTTTCTTTCTTTCTTTCTTTCTTTCTTTCTTTCTTTCTTTCTTTCTTTCTTTCTTTCTTTCTTTCTTTCTTTCTTTCTTTCTTTCTTTCTTTCCTTCCTTCCTTCCTTCCTTCCTTCCTTCCTTCCTTCCTTCCTTCCTTCCTTCCTTCCTTCCTTCCTCCCTTCCTCCCTCCCTCCCTCCCTCCCTCCCTCTCTCCCTCTCTCCCTCTCTCTCTCTCTCTCTCTCTCTCTCTCTCTCTCTTTCTCTCTTTCTCTCTCTCTTTCTTTCTTTCTTTCTTTCTTTCTTTCTTTCTTTCTTTCTTTCTTTCTTTCTTTCTTTCTTTCTTTCTTTCTTTCTTTCTTTCTTTCTTTCTTTCTTTCTTTCTTTCTTTCTTTCTTTCTTTCTTTCTTTCTTTCTTTCTTTCTTTCTTTCTTTCTTTCTTTCTTTCTTTCTTTCTTTCTTTCTTTCTTTCTTTCTCAGTACATTTATGGTGGATAGAGCACTGGCTCTGGAGCCAGAAGACCTGGGTTCAAATCTCATCTGTGAAGGTTACTACCTATGCAAGGACCAGTCACTGAATCTCCCTGATGCTCAGTTTCTTTGTAAAATGAAGCTGTTGCTCTAGAGAGCCTTTGAGGTCCCTTCCAGCTCTAACACTTAGGTTCTAGCCCAGTGGTTCTCAACCTTTCTAATGCCATGACCCCGTAATACAGTTCCTCATGTTGCAGTGACCCCAAACCAAAAAAATTATTTTGGTGGCTACTTCAAAACTGTAATTCTGCTACAGTTATGATTCAGAATGTAAATACTTGATATGCATTATGTATTCTCATTGCTACAAATTGAGAGGTTGAGAACAGCTGTTCTAGATCATTTCCAGCCCTAGAAGTCTGTGTTATAAGGAGCTTCTGATAGCCTATGTCCTAAGGACCCCACTGCTCTTACATTCTACATTCAAAGGTTCCTCCCAGTTCCGCCAGTTCTCCTGGCTTGAAATTCTGTGTTCTAGGGTTCTTTCCAGGTCTGATGTTTTCTTTTCTAAGGTCCCTCCTACCTCTGATGTTCTATGACTTTCTGAGTCTATAAACTCCTACTCTTTAGGACTTTGAGGAGCCTGAGGCTTCCTGGCATGGTGTGATCACTAGCTTATGGTTCATTTTCCTTCCTTCCTTCCACGCGGCCCCCCCCCATATTCCTTTAAGTACGGGTGTCAGACTGAATTAGAGACAGCTGAAGCAAACTGGGGGCAGCCTTCAGCAGCTGCTGTACCCCTCGAGGGCTACTAGGAGGTGTTTGACATTGCTGATGATGTGTGGGATGCTGGTCCTGGCTGGCAGGCAGAGAACATTATGATGTGTGGGATGCTGGCCCTTGGCTAGGGTTCCAAGCCTCTGCGCTCCAGGGATGGCAGGCTTGGCGCTCAGCATCAGGGTTAGGGCCTCGCCTGAAGGCGAGATGGCTCCTGAGGCCACCAACTGAGGAACTTGATGGGAAGGAAAATAGTAAGAGTTTCCTGGAAAATTCTGGTTAACTCTGGGTCTAAAAGCTGGGGGCTGCAAAGACTTTCTTGTGCAGGATGCCACCTAGCCCTCGAGGAAGGAAATGCGGCTGCCAGCCCATGGCTCCAGTCTTCTTTCTCATCCTCCTACCCAGCCCTGGAGGAGGCCCAAAGGAGGGAGGCAGGGAACATCATTTACCCAGCCAGGGACCAGGGGCAGACAAAGGAATCCCTACTGGTGTGGTTAGAATGCCAACAGAGTCATGTGGTTCTCTCCCCTCACAGGGCCTAGAACCACCTGCTCCTTGACTGACAAGTTGATCTCCATTTTTCCCAAAGAGCTTAAAACTTGTCCCTATAGGTGGTCCGTTGCTGAAGTGGGAAGAATCCTGGTCTGGGAGTTAAGAAACCTAGGCTCCAGTCCCCATTGTGCCAGTGGCTATTTCTGGGTGCATGAGCAAAACATAGTTTTTGGTCTCAGTTTCTCTCTATGTAAAAATAAGGCGATTAGACTAGATCCAGTTATTCATAGTATTTTTGATGCAGAATTTCATTTTATAGATGAGATCATAGAATCATGGCATTTTGATCTAAAAGAGAGGGATTCTTGGTACAACATCATATAATCTGAGGTTCTTTCAAGTTCTAACCTTGTATGTTCTCAGATCCCTTCCACTTCTGATATAATGTATTCTGAGATCTCTTCTAGGTTTGACACTATCTCTATCCTAAAATCCCTTCTAGCTCCAGCATCTTACATTCTAAGACCCCTCCAAACTCTGGCATTCTGTGTTCTATGACCCCTCCAAACTCTGGCATTCTGTGTTCTATGACCCCTCTGAACTCTGACATTCTGTGTTCTAAGGTCCTATAAATGCTGATGTTCTGTGTTCTATGGTCCCTCCAAATGCTGACATTCTGTGTTTTATGGTCCCTCTGAATTCTGACATTCTGTGTTCTATGGTCCTTCCAAGCTCTGTTGTTCTGTGTTCTATGGTTCCTCCAAATGCTGACGTTCTGTGTTCTATGGTCCCTCTGAACTCTGACATTCTGTGTTCTAAGGTCCTATAAATGCTGATGTTCTGTGTTCTATGGTTCCTCCAAATGCTGACGTTCTGTGTTCTATGGTCCCTCCAAGCTCTGTTGTTCTGTGTTCTATGGTCCCTCCAAGCTCTGTTGTTCTGTGTTCTATGGTCCCTCTGAACTCTGATGTTTTGTGTTCTAAAGCACCTTCTAGTTTTGATATTCTGTGTTCTAAGGCCCTCCCAGCTCTGACATTCTGTGTCCTAAGACTCTTTTCCACTCAGAGGTCAGTCCAACAGGATGACTGCAGGCTGGGCATGTCTCTTTCTTCCTTATCTTAGGAAAGGTTACTTCTGGAATCATATGACTCCCCTGGGAGCCTTCAAAATGTGATCTTTGCCTTTGAGGCAAGCAAATGAAAAAAGTGATGGGAAAATGTTAATGCAGCTTAAACATAAAAATGCATCACAGGTACATTTTTGATAGGGTGGGGAAAACAGGTTCCCGCTCCCTCCAAGGAAGAGAGATGTTGTGGAGGTAGTATCAATGAGATTTGGGGAATAACTGCAGAGAGAAGATGGGGGGAAATCCCAGTGGCTTCCAAGTTATAACCTGGGTACCTAGAAGAGTGGAGGGTCTCTCAAAAACATCATTACAGCTGCTCTTCTATAGAGTGAGAGAGAAAATTTATGACCACTAACTATTTCTGGCAATTCAAGTGGGAATGAATAATACTGCCAAAAGAAATCTAAAAAATATTGTTTGGGATTGTGCATCAACTGAGGACCAGAGGAACAAAGATCGTATTCATTCTTCATCATTCCTATTGCCCAAAAGCAAAGCCTCCAAAAGGGAGGAGCAGATTTGGGGGGCTGGACAGCTGGTTAAGAAGATGGTGTCTGAGAATAGGAGTTAGAGTTCTGAGAAAAAACTAGGAATGCCAAAGATGGAATATGTATAACAAGGATTGATAAAAATGTAATTGTCTGAAGCCTTGTAAACAATCAAAAGGTTTCAAAAGTGATTAGGAGGGGGCATCTGGGTGGCTCAGTGGATAGAGAGCCAAACCTGGAAATAGGAGATTCAAATCTACTTGGATGACCCTGGGCAAGTCACTTATTATCAAATGCCTAGCCCTTCCCACTTTTTTTGCCTTGAAACCATATATAGAATCAATTCCAAGATGAAAGGTAAAGGTTGAAAAAAAAAGTAAATAGGAACAGATGGGAAAGAAACCTATGTATTTGTAGTCACCAAGCAAGGTAGGATAGAAAGAATCTACAATATAAGAAAGAATAAAGTAGTAGAGGTGCTTAGAAATTCAAAAGAAAGGAAAGTAATGAATGCTGGAGGGGATGTGGCAAAGTTGGGCATTAATTCATTGCTGGTGGAGTTGTGAATTGATCCAACCATTCTGGAGGGCAATTTGGAACTATGCCCAAAGGGTGATAAAAGACTGTCTGCCCTTTGATCCAGCCATAGCACTGCTGGGCTTGTATCCCAAAGAGATAATAAGGGAAAAGACATGTACAAGAATATTCATAGCTTGGCTCTTTGTGGTGGCCAAAAATTGGAAAATGAGGGGATGTCCTTCGATTGGGGAATGGCTGAATACATTATAATATCTTTTGGTGATGGAATACTATTGTGCTCAAAGGAATAATGAACTGGAGGAATTTCATGGGAACTGGAACAACCTCCAGGAAGTGATGCAGAGCGAAAGGAGCAGAACCAGGAGAACATTGTATTCAGAGATGGATACACTGGGGCACAATCGAATGTAATGGACTTCTCCATTAGTGGCAATGCAGTGATCCTGAACAATCTGCAGGGATCTAGGAGAAAAACACTATCCACAAGCAGAGGACAAACTGCGGGAGTAAAAACACCGAGGAAAAGCAACTGCTTGACTACAGGGGTTGAGGGGATATGGCTGGAGATGTAGACTCTAAATGATCATCCTAGTGCAAACACCAACAACATGGAAATAGGTTCTGATCAAGGTCACATGTAATACCCAGTGGAATTGCACATTGGCTATAGGAAGGGTGGGTAGAGAGGAGGGAGGGAAAGAATATGATTCTTGTAACCAAAGGATAATGTTCTAAATTTATGAAATAAAATTAAAAAATAATAAAATTTTAAAAAGAAAAGAAATTCAAAAGAAACACATTCCAAGAAAAGAACTCCTGAAGCAATAAAACTAAGTGTCTATATCCCAGTGTGAGGTAGCTCAGTGGACAGAGGGCTGGGGCTAACACCACTGTCTAATCTTGTCTCTGACACTCCTTATCTGTGTGATCCTGGGCAAGTCACTTAGATTCTGTCAGCCTCAGTTTCTTCATCTGCAAATCAAGAGGTTTGGATCTGATGACCTCGAAGAGCCTTTTCTAGCTCTTAATCTATAATTTTGTGATTGTTAAAGTTGATTGTTAAAGTCTGGGGAGAGCACAAAAGAAGTAGAGATTCTGATACAGTGAAGTGTGTCATTGGCATTTCTGAAACTTGGTGGGATGGAACCCATGATGAGAATATGGCTCTGGGAAGTATATAACAAATGTGTAAGCGCATGGAATAGCTATGTGTAGAAAGAAGGCATTTGGATGAGGAAATCCAGGCACCGGTGGGGAAAGCAAGGCAGAGCGCACTTACGTGATGAATAAAAGAAGCAAAAACAGAAGGGAGATTTCCCTCAGAGAACCTGGTAGACAGAAATACATTCATAAAAGTGCATATTACACATATATGTGGCATTTTTGAAATCTGGGTTTTGCTGTGTTCACTCAACAAGTAAATTATTATGATATTTGCTGTTTGTGACATCCAGTCAAAAAATCATGTTGCCTGGTGGGGAAATATATATATATATATATATATATATATATAAACATATGTATAGGTATGTATATGTATGTATTAGGTCCACATGTTTCCATGATGGAAATATATATGGAATTTGGGAACTACAGCAAAGATCTGTGGCATGAGAGCATGAGGAGCAGCATTATATAGTGGAGAGAGTGTGGGACATAGAGTTAGGAAGACCTCAGTTGAGATCATATGTAATATTTATTGTCCCTGTTGTTTGGTCATGTCTTCCTAACCTCATTTGGAGTTTTCTTGGCAAATATACTGGAGTGGTTTGTTACACTCCACTGACTCCTCCTGGATCAAATACAAAATCCTCTGTCATTTGAAGCCTTTTCAATCTGTTCCCCTATGCCACCTCCTTGGACCTCTCTCATATTCCTATGCCTTCTGCACCCTACCTCCCAACTCTTCTGAAATTCTCAGATCTGATCACGGTCTACTGTCACTCTACCTTTCTTACCATCTTGATATCCCAAACCTTATTCTTTATAGTCATCACAATCTCCAAATCCTCAACCTCTGGGTTTTTTTCCCCAGGCCAACACCCTTGCGCTGTCTCCTCTCTCCTTCCTTCTCCATCTTGACTCTTTGGCGAGCCTGTTCACCTCTACACTCTGTGGTTAAAATAACTAACCCTATCTTAGAAAAGGCAATTAAACAATCATAATTTAACTCTCAGAAGGATTTACAGGTGAATACCACCAAAAGATGGAAAGAAAAGCTAATTCTGATAATTTGGAAAAAATAGGAAAAGAAAGAGTCCTATCATATACTTACTATGACACAAATATGGTCTTGATAACAAAGGAACAAAATTTAACTCAATATCTTTTCCCAAAAATCAAGTGCTGATTGTCCTATTGCCATTGCGAATACCATCATTTTTCTGATCTCAACTCCTCACTCTTTCTCATTCAACACTTTGTATGATGTCTAACACAGGGAAGACCCTTGTTAAACACTTGTTGACTCACTGGCTAATCTACAGAGATATACTAAAATGCAAACCAACTTAGGTTTTGCACAGGAAAGGAAACAAGGACAAGTAATGGAGGGCAAGCATAAAGGACATGAGAGAATAGTGCAAGAAGTCCTAAAGCTTAAAATAGCTAACACTGACCATGTCATGTGTCAAAAGAGGCCATGATTTCAGTCATATTGAGAGAAAGATTAGGACCAGAGAAGATGAAGGATGGCTGCTTGGGATGGGGCAATGGGCAGAGGACAGAGAGAAGGCAGAACTGTTCCCCTATTATTTTATTTTTGTTTTTCTCCTAGGAGAATGAGCTTTCTCTTTTTATGCAGAATCATCTTCATAGAGATAATAATTAAATCCATGAAAGCAGATGAGATCACCAAGTAAAATAGTATAAAGCGCAGAGAGAAGAGGGACCATGATAGAGCCCTGTGAGACACCCACAGTTGGTAGGCATGATCTGGATGAGACTCCAGCCAAGAAACCTGAGAAGAAGTAGTTAGATAAGTAAAAGGAGAACCGGGAGAGAATAATGTCACAAAATCAGTAAGGACACAATACGATGGATAATAGGTTGTTGATAGCCATGAAAAAGAAAGAAAACCCTTGGCTGTTTTTGATGAGTTCTGGTCCAGTCTCAGGTGTTGAAGGAAATGGGGAATATGATTGCTGAGTCTTTAACATGGATTTTTGAAAAATCATGGAGAATGAATGTGATATTATAGGACTAGAGAAAAGAAAGCCAGTTGTCTTGAACTTCAAAATGTATATGAGTCTGCAGGCAAATGACCAGTAAGCTTGACTTCTATTCATAGAAATACTATTAAAGAGATGGTTGGTGAGCATCTAGAAAAGGAAACAGCAATCATAAAAATGAACATTGCATTGTCAAGAACAGGTCACCTTGCCTCAGACACTTCCTAGTTGTGTGACCCTAAGAAAGTCACTTACCCCCAAATGCCTAGTCCTTACCAATTGTCTGCCTTGGAACTGATAATTGGTATCAATTCTAAGATGGAAGGTAAGAATTAAAAAAAAAAAACAGGGGGGAAACTGGGTAGCTCAGTGGAGTGAAAGCCAGGCCTAGAGACGGGAGGTCCTAGTTTCAAATCTGACCTCAGACACTTCCCAGCTGTGTGACCCTGGGCAAGTCACTTTACCACCATTGCCTAGCCCTTGCCATTCTTCTGCCTTGGAACCAATACACAGTATTTATTCCAAGATGGAAGGTGAGGGTTTAAAAAAAATAGGTCACACAACTTGTATGAATACCACAGAATTTAAGCATCATTTTTATTTAGATTATTATAGTTATTTCATATATTTGGTCCTAGTTTACTGTGTATCAGTTCATACAAATCTTCCTTTCCTTAGCTGAATTCTTTATAGTCAGAAAGAATCCACAGAGTTAAATATTTTATTACTTTCATATATCATCATTTGTTCAATCATTTTCCAATCAGTTGGTACTTGGTTTACTGATCGTGACTGATACAATAAGTTCTGCCAGATGAATATTTTCTTGTGTTCATTATTTCTTTTTGTTATTCTTCATATGAGAGGGCAAGTAGGTGGCACCATGGATAGAGCACTGGGTTTGGAGTTCAAATTTGGCTTTAGATACTTATTAGCTGTGTGATCCTGCGAAAATCATTTAAACCTATTTGCCTCATTTCCTTTATCTGTCAAATACGCTAGAGAAGGAAATGACAAACCACTCCAGTGTCTTTGCCAAGAAGACCCCAAATGGGGTCATAAAGAGTAGGACATAACTGAAATGTACGAACAACAACTTCCTATAATCTATGTCAACCTCAGAGAACTTACTGGCTTTGTGATCCTAGGTAAACCATGTAACCTCTCAGCCTCAGTTTCCTCATCAAAATGTGAATAATAATAGCACCAACTCTCAGGGTTGCTTAAAGGATCAAACAAGACCATAGTCATAAAGTACTTTGCAAACCTAGAAGTGCTGTGTAAATTATTATTATTATTCTCCTAGTAGGAGATGCTGCATCCAAGAAAGAGCAGGCTCAGGGATCCTGGCAGTCAGATCAGAGCAAGAGATCAAAGGAGCTTTGGGTCAAGAAAGTTAGTCCTGGCTAACTGTGAAGTAGTGAATAGACCCGGGGAGTCCAGGTGAGTGATGACAGCAGAGATGACATACTTAGAGGAGGGAGAATGGGGATGCCACAAGAGAAGAGAATATACTGGACACCCATCATGCCTAGGATGTGAATTCCGTTGGCCCTGTGATTTCCCTACTTGGATGCCTCACTACTAGCCCTCTCTTCCCAATGATGCTATATGTGGTGGTACTCAAGCATAAGGGGACAATATTTGGTCACTATTATTCCTAGGATGCCAGCTCAATAAATGTCTTTTTCTTTGAGTTAACTATCTTCTGGTGAACTATTTGAAAACAACACATAGGAGTAGAGGTGAGAGAAAAAACTTGTGAGCTATATTTTTAGGAGTGTGGACCTACAGAGTACCTTGAACCTGGAGATAGTAGACCCTCTGAGGAT